>NW_026967914.1:0-156386 GCF_028390025.1 Pseudophryne corroboree | reverse complement strand
CATCTGGGGAGAAGAAGCGGGTGGCCCCTGTGATGTTGGCGCCGCTGCGCGCGCACGTGTGCGGCCAGCGGCATCCGGAGCGAGCGTGGGCGCGCGCGCACGTCGAGCGCGCGTCCCACGCCCTCCCGCCATCGGCCTCCCGCACTGATCCTCCTCTTCGGCCGCCGCGCGAGGTTCCTGCATAGTCCCCGCGCGGCGACCGCCAGCTCCCTCACTCGTCCTCTCCCCCCGCCCGGCTCGAACATTCGGCCGTGGCGAGGAAGAAGAGCCAGTGCACGCCGCTCCTGGGCGCCCCCCGCGGCGCGCACGCGCGTGCCCGCGGGCGCCCGACATGATCCCGGGCTCGGCGGCCCCCGGAGGGGACGGCCGCCGCCCGCCGATCCTCGAGCGGCCCGAGGGGACCCCTGGTCCCCCACGCCGCCCCCGACCGGCCGGAGTGCCCGGCCCAGCACCCGGCGGCGAGCAGGCCCGGGACCCGTCCGCGCTGCCCGCGGCCGCGTTCGGTGAGGCCCTAGGGGACGGAGCCCCGTCCCTCATGCCGCCCACTGCCGCCTCAGGGCCCGCTCGGCCGTCCGAACCACGGTACCGAGCCGGGGCCCTTAGCACGCGCTGGGGGCGAGACATATCAGCAGACCAAACAATACCAGGAGGGAAGGAGGATAATCACAATAGTAAGGAGTTACTCTGGAGTGGGGAATCACTAAAGTGAGGATCAGTCTATGTATTAATTGCACAGCAAGAATCCCCAATAAAAGCAAAATTTGCTGGCACTGCAGCACTCACCTAAAGCAAATCCCAAGAGACTTAAAATGGCCTCACCTTCCATATATATATCAAACCCTCCCCCTAAAGAAGGCTGTACTTTCCTCACAGCTAGGTCCACCCCTCCCCAGATGTTTAACTCTTTTCTCTCCTATGCAGTCAATGCTCTCTCCTGTAGGTAGATTTATTGTCAGTGGATAAATGTAAAAATTAAACCCTTAGGCATAGTTCCCAAATGCTGTCATTGCAATCCAGATTTTAAGGATATCATGCTTGAGCACAGGTGACTTAATTAGAACTTCGGTCAATGTGAATTAACCATTGGACTCAACCATGGTTATCCTTAAAACCCAGGGGTCTATTTAAGATCGATCTTAATCGATGTTGGGCTTCCAGGTTGAAAAAAAAACACACATTTACTAACATTTTAAAATTTATATAAAAAATCATCTGTTCGTAAATGCAGTGCACATGGTTTTGCCCAACTGCTAACAAAAATCCTGCTGCGATCAACTCAGAATTACCCCCCATGGCCCTCATTCCGAGTTGTTCGCTCGCAAGCTGCTTTTAGCAGCATTGCACACGCTAAGCCGCCGCCTACTGGGAGTGAATCTTAGCATCTTAAAATTGCGAACGAAAGATTTGCAATATTGCGATAAGACATCTCTGTGCAGTTTCTGAGTAGCTCGAGACTTACTCTGCCAGTGCGATCAGTTCAGTGCTTGTCGTTCCTGGTTTGACGTCACAAACACACCCAGCGTTCGCCCAGACACTCCTCCGTTTCTCCAGTCATTACCGCGTTTTTCCCAGAAACGGTAGCATTTATTCCCACACGCCCCTAAAACGGTCTGTTTCCGCCCAGAAACACCCACTTCCTGTCAATCACATTACGATCACCAGAACGATGAAAAAACCGTGAGTAATATTCCTAACTGCATAGCAAATTTACTTGGCGCAGTCGCAGTGCGAACATTGGCCCTCATTCCGAGTTGATCGGTCGCAAGGCGAATTTAGCAGAGTTACACACGCTAAGCCGCCGCCTACTGGGAGTGAATCTTAGCTTCTTAAAATAGCGACCGATGTATTCGCAATATTGCGATTACTAACAACTTAGCAGTTTCAGAGTAGCTCCAGACTTACTCTGCCTGTGCGATCAGTTCAGTGCTTGTCGTTCCTGGTTGACGTCACAAACACACCCAGCGTTCGCCCAGGCACTCCCACCGTTTCTCCGGCCACTCCTGCGTTTTTTCCGGAAACGGTAGCGTTTTCAGCCACACGCCCCTGAAACGCCGTGTTTCCGCCCAGTAACACCCATTTCCTGTCAATCACATTACGATCGCCGGAGCGAAGAAAAAGCCGTGAGTAAAAATACTTTCTTCATAGTAAAGTTACTTGGCGCAGTCGCAGTGCGAACTTTGCGCATGCGTACTAAGCGGATTTTCACTGCGATGCGATGAAAAAGAACGAGCGAACAACTCGGAATGAGGGCCATTGCGCATGCGCATTAAGCTGAAAATCGCTGCGATGCGAAGAAAATTACCGAGCGAACAACTCGGAATGACCACCTATGTGCACTGCAGGGAAGGCAGATTTAACATGTGCAGAGAGAGTTAGATTTGGGTGTGGTGTGTTCAATCTGCAATCTAATTTGCAGTGTAAAAATAAAGCAGTCAGTATTTACCCTGCACAGAAACAAAATAACTCACCCAAATCTAACTCTTTCTGCACATGTTATATCTGCCTCCCCTGCAGTACACATGGTTTTGCCCAACTGCTAACAAAATTCCTGCTGCGATCAACTTGGAATTACCCCCATCGAATTACCCCCATTTTCACACTGCTCGTGTATATAAGACATAGGGCCTAATTCAGTTTGGATCGTAATACGCGTTCCAACCGCAAAAACTATGAAGAGGATGGGGGCATATACGCAGGGTCCATCCTGTGCATGTGCCTACATTTTCTCCGGGTGCCCCGCAGAAAATGCGAATGCCTCTGCCTGTCAATCAGTAGAGGGCGTACCTTCGCAGGTATATCGCGATCATGAGCCATGTCTCCCATTTTTGTCATTATAGGTGCTCTGTGAGCTGCTGGCCATGCCCCAGCCCCACTGTCTCCCGTGAATAGACATTGAGGCTTATTCAGACCAGATCGCTTCAATTTATTTTCACCCAGCGGGCAATCAGGTCTGCACTGCACATGCGTATGCGCCACAATGCGTAAGTACGACGGTCCGGAGATCACAAGAAGATTGACAAGAAGAGGGTGTTTGTGTGGGTGGCAACTGAATGTTTCTAGGGAGTGTCCGGAAAAACCCTGGAGGGACCGGGCGTTTTGTGGGAGGATTTGTGACGTCACCTCAATGGCTGAGTAAGTGCTGAGCTGTGCAGCTCTTGTGCACATGTGATCACACACCTGCACAGCAAATTTTCCCTTCCGCTGTAGGCGGCAACTACCTGATTACAGGGATGCAAAAAACACACCCTAGCGATCAGGTCTGAATTACCCACAATGTGCATATTTGCAGAGCAACAAGCTACAGGGAGCCTTCCACCCCCCCCCCCCCCTTCCCCATGACTATGGGACACTGCGGCCCCCACAGGGGTGGGGGGGTTGTTTGGGTTAGCTGGACATTCCCAAAAAAAGTGACTGTCCTGCAAAAATTGGTATAGTTGGGAGGTAGGTTCAAATACATTTATTGTTTTGCATGCAGGGTAAATACTGGCTTCTTTGACATTTAGCCACAAATGCTGCACGGCAGAATTACAGTATTACACTGCAATTAACAGTTATGCTAGGACATTCCCCCTCCCAAATCTACCTCTCTCTGCATGTTACATCTGTCCCACAGTGGCGTGCGGTGAGGTCAGTGGCTAGTGAGGCACTACAGCCATAATTTCCGCCGAATCCTGCCGATGACCCTTAGCCAATGCCCGCTACTGCCTCTGAGCCGATACCCGCTGCCACCGCCAATGGCTTACAAACTCTCCCACAATCAACTGACCCAGCCCTCCACCACTAATTTCTATCTCAGTCCGATGCCGCCAATGCCCGCTGCCTGCCTGCTCATTGTTCTTGTTATATATTATACATTTTTAAAGAAAAAAAAATGAGTGTTTGGGACTGGGAAGGGTGAGGGAGGAGGACATGAATGCAATTTTGTTGTCCAGGGCTTCCATTAACTTAAAGGAGAAGGGTCTGAATGGGTTAAAAAAAAATGCGTGAGGTCCCCCCTCCTTAGTATAACCAGCCTCGGGCTCTTTGAGCTGGTCCTGGTTATTTAAATACTGGGGGGAAAATTGGACAGGGGTTCCCCGTATTTAGACAACCAGCACCGGGCTCTTAGAACGGTCCAGGTTCCAAAAATACGTGGGACAAAAGATGTAGGGGTCCCCCATATTTTTAAAACCAGCACCGGGCTCCACTAGCCAGAGAGATAATGCCACAGCCGGGGGACACTTTTATGTAGGTCCCTGCGGCCCTGGCATTACCCCTCCAACTAGTCACCCCTGGCCGGGGTTCCCTGGAGGAGTGGGGACCCCTTAAATCAAGAGGTTCCTCCCCTCGAGGCACCCAAGGGCCAGAGGTGAAGCCCGAGGCTGTCCCCAGCACCCCTGGGTGGTGGGTGCCGGGCTGATAGCCATGTGTGTAAAAAAAGAATATTGTTTTTTTTTGTTGTGGAACTACAAGGCCCAGCAAGCCTCCCCCGCTTGCTGGTACTTGGAGAACCTCAAGTACCAGCAGGCGGGGAAATAACGGGCTTGCTGGTACCTGTAGTTCTACAACAACAAAAAATACCCAAATAAAAACACAAACACACACAGCGTGACAGTAAAATTATTGAGACAGGCTGTAGCATGTGGGTGCATGTAACCCTATAAAAGTGATGGATTGGGTGACTATTACAATACCCACTGTTGCTGTCTGAAAAATTATGGATTTATAGATTGCTCTGCCGAGACATGTTTTTTTCTAAAATGCACCACAGGTATGGATGGATAGTATACTTGACGACACAGAGGTAGGTAGAGCAGTGGCCTACTGTACCGTACTGCTATATATTATATTATTTATTATTATTATTATCCTTTATTTATATGGCGCCACAAGGGTTCCGCAGTGCCCAATTACAGAGTACATAAATAAATAATCAAACAGGAAAACAGCAACTTACAGTTGACGACAATATAGGACAAGTACAGGGTAAATAAACATAGCTACATCAGCAGATGACACTGGAATAAGTATCAGGTGGCAGAAGACTGCTGGATTTGGTGCAGCTGAAGATTATTAAAGTAAGAAAAGAGTAAGCACATGAGGGAAGAGGGCCCTGCTCGTGAGAGCTTACATTCTAAAAGGGAGGGGTAGACAGACAGGGGTGAGACAGATGGGGTACATAGAGAGCGTGGAACAGAGGTTTAGGATGAGATTTGGCTGGGTTTGGTGAAGAAGTGGGACTTGAGAACCCGTTTGAAGTTTTGTAGAGAGGTGGAGAGTCTGAGGGGGAGAGGTAGGGAATTCCAGAGAAGTGGTGCAGCACGTGAAAAATCTTGGAGGTAGGAGTGGGAGGAAGTAATCCGTAGGCAGGAGTCGGTGTGCATTAGCAGAGCGAAGAGGACGGGTGGGAGTGTAAAGCGAGATAAGATCAGAGATGTAGATGGGAGAGGAGTGGGTGAGGGCTTTGTAAGCAAGTGTGAGAAGCTTGAAATGGATTCTGAAAGGGAAGGGGAGCCAGTGAAGGACTAGTAAGAGAGGAGAGGTGGACGTAGTGCGTTTGGTGAGGAAAATGAGCCGGGAAGCAGCATTGAGGATAGATTGGAGTGGAGAGAGGTATTTGTCAGGAATGCCAGTCAGGAAGAGATTACAGCAGTCCAGTCTGGAGATGACCAGTGAGTGGATAAGAGTCTTACTTAGTAGCATCCTGGGTCAGAAAGGGTCTGATCCTGGAAATATTTTTTAGATGAAAACGGCAGGTTTGTGAGAGGTGCTGAATGTGTGGTTTGAAGGAGAGGGAGGAGTCAAGGATTACTCCAAGACAGCGCACTTGGGGGGTAGAGGAGATAGTAGTGCCATCAATAGATAATGATATTGTAGGAGGTGAGGTTATGCGGGAGGGAGGGAAGATGATCAGCTCGGTCTTAGACATGTTAAGTTTAAGAAATAGCTGGGACATCCAGGAAGAGATAGCAGAGAGACAGTTGGAGATACGAGTGAGGAGAGTAGGGGAGAGGTCTGGAGAGGAAAGATAGATTTGAGTGTCATCAGCATAGAGATGATATTGGAAACCAAAAGAACTAATGAGCTTACTTAGTGAGGACGTATAGAGAGAGAAGAGAAGAGGACCAAGGACAGAACCTTGGGGTACCCCTACAGTTAGTGGAAGTGAGGGGGAGGTGGAGTCATGAGAGGAGACAGAGAATGAACGGTCAGAAAGGTAGGACGACAACCAAGAGAGGGCTGTGTTACGCAGACCAATGGAGTGAAGGATTTGCAGTAGGAGAGGATGGTCCACAGTGTCAAAAGCAGCAGAGAGATCAAGTAGAATAAGTAGAGAGTAGTGTCCCTTAGATTTAGCAGCATGGAGGTCATTGCATACTTTTGTAAGGGCAGTTTCAGTGGAGTGGAGAGGACGGATGCCAGACTGGAATGGGTCAAGCAGTGAGTGTGAGGAAAGAAAGGAAGTAAGGCGGTTGTAGACAATACGCTCAAGGAGTTTGGAGGCAAAAGGGAGGAGAGAGATGGGTCGGTAGTTGGAGAGAGTGTTTGGATCAAGGGTAGGTTTTTTAAGAATAGGAGAGATGAGAGCGTGCTTGAAGGCAGAGGGGACAGTGCCTGATGAGAGGGAGAGATTGAGAAGGTGGGAAAGATGGGAAAAAGCAGAAGAAGAGAGGTGGCAAAGGAGGCAGGAGGGGATTGGGTCAAGTGGGGAGGTGGTGAGGGGACAGGAACGAATGAGGGCCATGACTTCCTCTCCAGATGCATGGGAGAAAGATGACAGAGTTGGTGCGAGGGATGGGGAGGGTTCGTAAGGGTTGGGAGAAGGCTGGTTACTGATAGTCTGGTGTGATGTGATGTCCTGACGTATGGAGTCAATTTTGGATGTGAAGTAAGTGGCAAAGTCAAGAGCAGAGAGTGAGGAAGGGAGACGAGGTGGAGGTGGGCAGAGGAGTGAGTTGAGAGTGGCAAAGAGGCGCCGGGGGTTGGAAGACTGGGAGGAGATGAGGTTCTTGAAGTATGACTGTTTAGCAAGAGAAAGGGCAGCACTGAAGGATGAGAGCATAAGTTTGAAATGGAGGAAGTCTGCCTTAGAGCGTGATTTCCTCCAGTGTCGCTCAGCCGTACGTGAGCATTTTTGCAGATATCTGGTGCATTTGGTGTGCCAGGGTTGAGGTGTTAATTTGTGAGGGTGAATAGTGGTTGGTGGAGCAACAGAGTCAAGAGCAGAAGTAAGGGAAGCATTGTATGTGGAAGTGGCTTGTTCAGGGCATGAGAGAGAGAGAATAGGAGAGAGAAGTGAGTCAAACAGGGAGGAAAGGAATGTGGTGTCAATAGCTTCAATGTTACGCTTAGTGATGGTAGCCTTAGGAGGTAGAGATGGGGAAGTCGAGAGAGATAGGTTGAAGGAGAGCAGGTGGTGGTCAGAGAGGGGAAATGGGGAGTTGGAAAAATCAGAAATATCACAGCGGTGAGTGAAGACCAGATCCAGTGAGCTCCCATTCACATGGGAGGGTGAGGAGGTCCACTGGGAGAGACCAAGTGAAGAGGTGAGGTTAAGGAGTTTAGAGGCAGGGGATTGTGTGGGGATGTCAATAGGGATGTTGAAATCGCCTAGGATAATGGTGGGAATGTCAGAAGAGAGGAAGTGAGGAAGCCAGGAAGCAAAGTTGTCGATTAATTTGGAAGCAGTGCCAGGGGGGCGGTAAATGACAGCTACTCTAAGATGGACTGGTTGGAAGAGGCATATGGCGTGGACCTCAAATGTAGAGAATATAAGGGATGGTTCTGGTGGTATGAGTTGGTAGGAGTAACTAGAAGGTAAAAGGACCCCAACACCACCCCCATGGCGACCCCCAGGTCGGGGTGTGTGTGTGAATGTAAGGCCCCCAGCAGAGAGAGCAGCAGCAGAAGTAGTGTCAGAGGGCGTAATCCAAGTTTCAGTAATGGCTAGTAGGTGTAGGGAGTTGGAAATGAAAAGGTCATGAGTGGGGACCAGTTTGTTATAAACAGATCTGGCATTCCAGAGGGCACAGGATAGGGGGTATGAGTTTGTGGGAGAGATGTGAATTAGATTTTCAGGGTTGCTGTAGCGATGAGGTGGGATTAACTTTGAGGGCAGGGATGATGAGAGAGTAGTGATGGTACGGGTGCCTGAGCTAGGAGGGGAAACTGCAGGAGGTGGGCAGGGAGGGAGGTCAGTGTGATGTGGATGGGGGTGTGGGGAGGTGACAGGGAAGGGAGAGAGGGAGCAGGGCTGAGTTGTGGGGTAGCAGGACCATGGGGCAGAGGTGAATGAAAGTGGGGTAACAGGAAAGGTGGGGGAAGAAAACAGAGGGATGGAGGGGAGACAGAGGAGGGGAGAGAGGAGGAGGTGGAGGAGACTAGGGGGGAAGGCTAAAGATACATTATTAGGTAGACACTGAGTGATGTGGGGAGTATAAGAAAACCTTGACATAGTGTTAAGTAGGTAAATAGGTTGAGGGAAAGTGGAAGTAGGAGAGGAGACTGTAAGGCAATCCGAGCAGAAGAATTGCAGAAATGCAGGTGAGAAAAGCAGTGTAGGCTCAAGGGGTGTAGATTTAGTATGAAATGAGTCAAAAGCGTAGATAAAGTGGGTGCAGAAAAGTATTTGGAGTGTAAGAAATGAAAGGATTGTGAGAGGTTTAAGAAGCAATGGTAATTATGTTAGATGTTTTAAGTGTTTGCAGGTAAAATTGCATTGGTGCAGCTGTGCTTAAAAAACAAAATTACAATAATACAGATACAGGCATTTGTAGGTGAAATGGATGGTTTATGAAATGTCCAAGTAAGGTAGTTCTGTGCTATGTAATCAGATGCAACAATCAGGAGGTGAGTGATCTGAGGAGTAAGTGACTCACATTTGTTATTAGTTCTTCAGTTTTCTTTGTTTTGTTAGATTGGTGTGCTTCTGTTTTCCTTCTTTTTCACTTCGATTGAACGCTGATTGAACACTGCTGTTATGTGTCAATTTTATCACGCTTTGATAAAAATGCACGCTTAGATCAATAAATGCACAGCCAAATGGCTTTGCACAGCCTACACCATTGGACTTAAGTAGAAGACTATTACAAGTGAAACCAATAATTGAAATCTGTAACCACACCCCACCCCCTCAAATGCCAGGCAATAAATTACCTTTTAAAACAACAACCAGGCATTCCACAAAGATTAAACTGGGTCTATATCATTCAAAACTTTAAAAAAGTACTTCAAAATCACATACTATGCAATAATGTTTCAATTTGCATTACCCAGCAGAATTAGCTTTGCATATATAGATATAGTGCAGCAGAATATATTGGTGGTTGTAGTCAATTGTAATTACCTGTAGGTGACAAGAAGAGAAGAAACGTCAATTCACAATCAATATCAGCTGAAGATAAATTAACGCTGATTGAACGCTGCTGTTATGTGTCAATTTTATCACGCTTTGATAAAAATGCACGCTTAGATCAATAAATGCACAGCCAAACGGCTTTGCACAGCCTACACCATTGGACTTAAGTAGAAGACTATTACAAGTGAAACCAATAATTGAAATCTGTAACCACACCCCACCCCCTCAAATGCCAGGCAATAAATTACCTTAAAAACAACAACCAGGCATTCCACAAAGATTAAACTGGGTCTATATCATTCAAAACTTTAAAAAAGTACTTCAAAATCACATACTATGCAATAATGTTTCAATTTGCATTACCCAGCAGAATTAGCTTTGCATATATAGATATAGTGCAGCAGAATATATTGGTGGTTGTAGTCAATTGTAATTACTCAGCAGAATTAGCTTTGCATATATAGATATAGTGCAGCAGAATATATTGGTGGTTGTAGTCAATTGTAATTACCCAGCAGAATTAGCTTTGCAAATATAGATATAGTGCAGCAGAATATATTGGTGGTTGTAGTCAGTTGTAATTACCCAGCAGAATTAGCTTTGCATATATATAGTGCAGCAGAATATATTGGTGGTTGTAGTCAATTGTAATTACCCAGCAGCAGCTCTACTGCACTCAACATCACCAGTGCTCACAATATATATAATGCTATATACTATGCCATAGTGGTGCTTACTATATAACACCTCCTACTGCGTTCCCCCTGGCAATGAGCATGACACCCAGAGAGTGAAACCCCTGGCAATGAGCATGACACCCAGCACGTGAAACTCTTGGCATTGAGCAGTTTTTGTAAAAGTAATTAGAAGCTTTACTGTAGGGCATAGTGTATCACAGATATTGTGGTGAGTGACATAATATGTTCCAAAGGGCATTAATGTGTGGGGCTTAACATGGTGGAAATTACTGTACTTTTTTCCCTGTGGTGGCCGAGGTCTGTTGGTGCAGGGTGAAGAACTGGGGTGTAAGGTAGTCTTTGCCTGCAAGGCTACGCCCATTTTATGGAGACCATACCAATTTTTGCGAGGTCACGCCCCCCCATCCCGTCCGGAGCGCTCACGCAAATATAGTTTTTTATATATATATATATATATATGGGGGAGGGGCACAATTTTTAATGCCAATGGTGGCAGGGGGCACGCATTTGAAGCCAAATTGTTTAGAAACACCCCTGCAAGAAAATATCTGCAAATCCAATGTTACCATAAGTGTGGCATATACCTGCGCTTGCTCGCGGGGTGAGAACATCTCCCTAATTGAATTCAGCGATATGAATAGAGGTTGTGCAGCAGCCACAGAAAGGGTTAATCTCTGCAGCTTGTCACTAAATTACATTGTTGCAATTTTAGCTGGGAGCTGCAATAATTACTCTAATACATAACACAGCCAACACTTCTATATTCACACAATATACTGCATGGTGAATATAGAAGTGGTGCTTACTAAACAGCACCTCCTACTGCATTCCACATCACCGCTGGTCACACTCATATCAGGCCCATAATGCTGTATACTGTGCCATAGTGGTGCTTACTATATAACACCAGGTGCTGTGCAGTGGTCAAAACACACTAACTGGTCCCATGCTGTTGTTGAACTAAAGGCCTATACACACGATGAGATTCGGTCTATGCTAATAGGTTTAAAAAGGTTACATAAAAGCTACTTTATGTATTTATTCATTAAAGTTTTTAAGTTGTATTTTACAACCATACAATGATATGATATATAATGTATCGTATAATCATTACATAATGTTGATGGCATTGAATTGTCTCTGCCTTGACTAGTGGCAGCAGCTTCAGCACTAGGTGGAAGTGGATCTTGATCTTTCCCTATTTTACCCTCCACCTTTTTGTTCTCCATTTTTTAATGTGTGGAATTATATGCCAGTAATATATCTGGAATTAGACGGTGGTAATGTCTGGAATTAGATACCACTAGATAGATACCAGATATCACTGCATACCCTCCAACATTTTACACACAAAAATCGGGACAAATTAGAAAAAGAGGCGTGGTCACATGTAAAGGGGGCGTGGTCACGCCCCTTTTCCTATACTTTCAATGGAAGTTTGGAGAGCCAAAAATAGGTACAGACCATGAAAAAATAAGATTTTACTTACCGATAAATCTATTTCTCGTAGTCCGTAGTGGATGCTGGGACTCCGTAAGGACCATGGGGAATAGCGGCTCCGCAGGAGACAGGGCACAAGAATAAAAGCTTTAGGATCAGGTGGTGTGCACTGGCTCCTCCCCCTATGACCCTCCTCCAAGCCTCAGTTAGGATACTGTGCCCGGACGAGCGTACATAATAAGGAAGGATATTGAATCCCGGGTAAGACTCATACCAGCCACACCAATCACACTGTACAACCTGTGATCTGAACCCAGTTAACAGCATGATAACAGCGGAGCCTCTAAAAAGAAGGCTCACAACAATAATAACCCGATTTTTGTAACAATAACTATGTACAAGTATTGCAGACAATCCGCACTTGGGATGGGCGCCCAGCATCCACTACGGACTACGAGAAATAGATTTATCGGTAAGTAAAATCTTATTTTCTCTGACGTCCTAGTGGATGCTGGGACTCCGTAAGGACCATGGGGATTATACCAAAGCTCCCAAACGGGCGGGAGAGTGCGGATGACTCTGCAGCACCGAATGAGAGAACTCCAGGTCCTCCTCAGCCAGGGTATCAAATTTGTAGAATTTAGCAAACGTGTTTGCCCCTGACCAAGTAGCTGCTCGGCAAAGTTGTAAAGCCGAGACCCCTCGGGCAGCCGCCCAAGATGAGCCCACTTTCCTTGTGGAATGGGCTTTCACAGATTTTGGCTGTGGCAGGCCTGCCACAGAATGTGCAAGTTGAATTGTACTACAAATCCAACGAGCAATAGTCTGCTTAGAAGCAGGAGCACCCAGCTTGTTGGGTGCATACAGGATAAACAGCGAGTCAGACTTTCTGACTCCCACCGTCCTGGAAACATATATTTTCAGGGCCCTGACAACGTCAAGTAACTTGGAGTCCTCCAAGTCCCTAGTAGCCGCAGGCACCACAATAGGTTGGTTCATGTGAAAAGCAGAAACCACCTTAGGGAGAAATTGAGGACGAGTCCTCAATTCTGCCCTGTCAGAATGAAAAATTAAGTAAGGGCTTTTATATGATAAAGCCGCCAATTCTGACACACGCCTGGCTGAAGCCAGGGCTAACAGCATCGTCACCTTCCATGTGAGATATTTTAAGTCCACAGTGGTGAGTGGTTCAAACCAATGTGACTTAAGGAACCTCAAAACAACATTGAGTTCCCAAGGTGCCACTGGAGGCACAAAAGGAGGTTGTATATGCAGTACCCCTTTTACAAATGTCTGAACTTCAGGTACTGAAGCCAGTTCTTTCTGGAAGAAAATCGACAGGGCCGAAATTTGAACCTTAATGGACCCTAATTTTAGGCCCATAGACAGTCCTGTTTGCAGGAAATGGAGGAAACGACCCAGTTGAAATTCCTCTGTAGGGGCCTTCTTGGCCTCACACCACGCAACATATTTTCGCCAAATGCGGTGATAATGTTTTGCGGTTACATCCTTCCTGGCTTTGACCAGGGTAGGGATGACTTCATCTGGAATGCCTTTTTCCTTCAGGATCCGGCGTTCAACCGCCATGCCGTCAAACGCAGCCGCGGTAAGTCTTGGAACAGACAAGGCCCCTGTTGGAGCAGGTCCTTTCTTAGAGGTAGAGGCCACGGGTCTTCCGTGAGCATCTCTTGAAGTTCCGGGTACCAAGTCCTTCTTGGCCAATCCGGAACCACGAGTATCGTTCTTACTCCTCTCCTTCTTATGATTCTCAGTACTTTTGGTATGAGAGGCAGAGGAGGGAACACATACACTGACTGGTACACCCACGGTGTCACCAGAGCGTCCACCGCTATTGCCTGAGGGTCCCTTGACCTGGCGCAATATCTGTCTAGTTTTTTGTTTAGACGTGACGCCATCATGTCCACCTTTGGTTTTTCCCAACGGTTTACAATCAGGTGGAAGACTTCTGGGTGAAGTCCCCACTCTCCCGGGTGAAGGTCGTGTCTGCTGAGGAAGTCTGCTTCCCAGTTGTCCACTCCCGGAATGAACACTGCTGACAGAGCTACCACATGATTTTCCGCCCAGCGAAGAATCCTTGCAGCTTCTGCCATTGCCCTCCTGCTTCTCGTGCCGCCCTGTCTGTTTACGTGGGCGACTGACGTGATGTTGTCCGATTGGATCAATACCGCCTGACCCTGAAGAAGGGGTTTCGCTTGACTTAGGGCATTGTAAATGGCCCTTAGTTCCAGAATGTTTATATGAAGAGATGTTTCCATGCTTGACCACAAGCCCTGGAAATTTTTTCCCTGTGTGACTGCCCCCCAGCCTCTCAGGCTGGCGTCCGTGGTCACCAGGACCCAATCCTGAATGCCAAATCTGCGGCCCTCTAGTAGATGAGCACTCTACAGCCACCACAGAAGAGACACCCTTGTCCTTGTCGACAGGGTTATCCGCTGATGCATCTGAAGATGCGATCCGGACCATTTGTCCAGTAGATCCCACTGAAACGTTCTTGCATGGAATCTTCCGAATGGAATCGCTTCGTAAGAAGCCACCATTTTTCCCAGGACCCTCGTGCACTGATGCACTGACACCTGGTCTGGTTTTAGGAGGTTCCTGACTAGCTCGGATAACTCCCTGGCCTTCTCCTCCGGGAGAAACACCTTTTTCTGGACTGTGTCCAGAATCATTCCTAGGAACAGTAGACGTGTCGTTGGAATCAGCTGCGATTTTGGAATATTTAGGATCCACCCGTGCAGACGTAACACTACCTGAGATAGTGCTACTCCGACTTCTAACTGTTCCCTGGACCTTGCCCTTATCAGGAGATCGTCCAAGTAAGGGATAATTAAGATTCCTTTTCTTCGAAGAAGAATCATCATTTCGGCCTTTACCTTGGTAAAGACCCGAGGTGCCGTGGACAACCCAAACGGCAGCGTCTGAAACTGATAATGACAGTTTTGTACTACAAACCTGAGGTACCCTTGGTGAGACGGGTAGATTGGGACGTGGAGATAAGCATCCTTGATGTCCAGAGACACCATATAGTCCCCTTCTTCCAGGTTTGCTATCACCGCTCTGAGTGATTCCATCTTGAATTTGAACCTCTTTATGTAAGTGTTCAGGGATTTTAGATTTAAAATTGGTCTCACCGAGCCGTCCGGCTTCGGTACCACAAACAGCGTGGAATAATACCCCTTTCCCTGTTGTAGGAGGGGTACCTTGATTATCACCTGCTGGGAATACAGCTTGTGAATGGCTTCCAAAACTGCCTCCCTGTCGGAGGGAGACTTTGGTAGAGCAGACTTCAGGAACCGGCGAGGGGGAAACGCCTCGAATTCCAGTTTGTACCCCTGCGATACCACCTGTAGAATCCAGGGGTCCACTTGCGAGTGAGCCCACTGCGCGTTGAAATTCTTGAGACGGGCCCCCACCATGTCTGAGTCTGCTTGTAAAGCCCCAGCGTCATGCTGAAGACTTGGCAGAAGCAGGGGATGGCTTCTGCTCCTGGGAAGCGGCTGCATGGTGCAGTCTTTTTCCCCTTCCTCTGCCCCGGGGCAGGAAGGAAAGGCCTTTAGCTCGCTTGTACTTATGGGAACGAAAGGACTGAGTTTGAAAAGACGGTGTCTTTTTCTGCTGATGTGAAGTGACCTGGGGTAAAAAGGTGGATTTTCCAGCCGTTGCCGTGGCCACCAGGTCCGATAGACCAGCCCCAAATAACTCCTCCCCTTTATACGGCAATACTTCCATATGTCGTTTGGAATCCGCATCGCCTGACCACTGTCGCGTCCATAACGCTCTTCTGGCAGAAATGGACATAGCACTTACTCTTGATGCCAGGGTGCAAATATCCCTCTGTGCATCACGCATATATAGTAATGCATCCTTCAAATGCTCTATAGTTAACAGTATATTGTCCCTATCCAGGGTATCAATATTTTCAGTCAGGGAATCCGACCACGCGACGCCAGCACTGCACATCCAGGCTGAAGCGATTGCTGGTCGCAGTATAACACCAGTATGTGTGTATATACTTTTAAGAATATTTTCCAGCCTTCTATCTGCTGGTTCTTTGAGGGTGGCCGTATCAGGAGATGGTAACGCTACTTGTTTAGATAAACGTGTGAGTGCCTTATCTACCCTAGGGGGTGTTTCCCAACGTGTCCTAACCTCTAACGGGAAAGGATATAGTGCCAATAATTTTTTAGAAATTAGCAGTTTTTTGTCGGGGGAAACCCACGCTTTATCACACACCTCATTTAACTCATCTGACTCAGGGAAAACTATTGGTAGTTTTTTCACACCCCACATAATACCCTTCTTTGTGGTACTTGTAGTGTCAGAAATGTTCAATGCTTCCTTCATTGCCGTGATCATGTAACGTGTGGCCCTACTGGACATTACGTTTGTCTCCTCACCGACGACACTAGACTCAGTATCTGTGTCTGGATCTGTGTCGACCCACTGAGGTAACGGGCGTTTTAGGGCCCCTGACGGTGTCTGAGACGCCTGGACAGGCACTAATTGATTTGCCGGCTGTCTCATGTCATCAACCGTTCTTTGCAAAGTGCTGACATTATCACTTAATTCTTTAAATACGATCATCCAGTCAGGTGTCGACTCCCTAGGGGGTGACATCACTAACCAAGGCAATTGCTCCGCCTCCACATCATTTTCCTCCTCATACATGTCGACACACACGTACCGACACAAAGCACACACACCGGGAATGCTCTGATAGAGGACAGGACCCCACAAGCCCTTTGGAGAGACAGAGGGAGAGTCTGCCAGCACACACCAAGCGCTATATATATATATACAGGGATAACCTTATATAAGTGTTAATCCCTTATAGCTGCTGTTTATATAGTTTTTAGCTGCCAATAGTGCCCCCCCTTCTCTTTTTTACCCTGATTCAGTAGCAAGTCTGCAGGGGAGAGTCAGGGAGCCGTCCTTCCAGCGGAGCTGTGAGGGAAAATGGCGCTTGTGTGCTGAGGAGATAGGCTCCGCCCCTTCACGACGTCCTTATCTCCCGCTTTTTCTGTAAAAAATGGCAGGGGTTAAAATACATCCATATAGCCCCAGAGCTATATGTGATGTATTCTTTAGCCAATCTAAGGTATATCATGTTATATTGCGTCTCAGGGCGCTCCCCCCCAGCGCCCTGCACCCTCAGTGACCGGAGTGTGAAGTGTGCTGAGAGCAATGGCGCACAGCTGCGGTGCTGTGCGCTACCTTAGTCTGAAGACAGGATCGTCTTCTGCCGCCGATTTCACCGGACCTCTTCGCTCTTCTGGCTCTGTAAGGGGGCCGGCGGCGCGGCTCCGGGACCCATCCAGGCTGAACCTGTGATCGTCCCTCTGGAGCTAATGTCCAGTAGCCTAAGAAACCCGATCCACTCTGCACGCAGGTGAGTCCGTTTCTTCTCCCCTTAGTCCCACGATGCAGTGAGCCTGTTGCCAGCAGGACTCACTGAAAATAAAAAACCTAAAATATACTTTTATTCTAAGCAGCTCAGGAGAGCCACCTAGCCTGCACCCTTCTCGTTCGGGCACAAAAATCTAACTGGGGCTTGGAGGAGGGTCATAGGGGGAGGAGCCAGTGCACACCACCTGATCCTAAAGCTTTTATTCTTGTGCCCTGTCTCCTGCGGAGCCGCTATTCCCCATGGTCCTTACGGAGTCCCAGCATCCACTAGGACGTCAGAGAAAATACCTATTAAAAAGGTACAGTTGGAGGGTATGTCACTGTGACTGGAATGATGACATATGCACAGTGACAGGACACTACCACAGCACCCTACAGCAGCCATATGCGGCACAAGACACTGGAGTATTAGTAATGTACTGTAGTATACTGAGCACCACAAGACAATGAGCAGTGATACGGAGCACTGATGAGATTACTAGAACTGACACAGAGCAGCCAGATGCAGCACTGGACTATTAGTAATGTTCTGTAGTATACTGAGCACCACAATGCAGCACAAAACAATGAGCAGTGATACTGAGCACTGATGAGGATACTAGAACTGACACTGAGCAGCAAGATGCAGCACTGGACTATTAGTAATGTACTCTAGTATACTGAGCACCACAATGCAGCACAAGACAATGAGCAGTGATACTGAGCACTGATGAGGATACTACTGAGAACTGACACTGAGCAGGAGAGACACACTACAATTTCATCTTGCGCCTCTTTTTTTATTTATCTTTGCATCATGTGCTGTTTGGGGCTATTTTTTTAAGTGCCATCCTGTCTGACACTGCAGTGCAACTCCTAGATGGGCCAGGTGTTTGTGCTGCCCACTTGGGTCGCTTAGCTTAGTCATCCAGGGACCTTGGTGCAAATTTTAGGACTAAAAATAATATTGGGAGGTGTGAGGTGTTCAGAATAGACTGGAAAGGAGTAGAAATTGGTTATTGAGCTTAATACTATAGGATCAAAATTACCCCCAAATTCTATGATTTTAGCTGTTTGAGGTTTTAAAAAAAAATCACCCGAATCCAAAACCCGAAAGTGTGGTTTTGCCAAAACGCGTCCGTATCCAAAACACAACTGCGGATCCGAAACCAAAACCAAAACATGAAACACGAAAAATGCCCGCTGCACATCTCTAGTTAGGGGAGAAGCATGTAGCCTTGTAGACTATGCACAGCTATATCTAGAAAAATATACGATCTAATCTTTAACCAACCAATGCAAGAAAGTATTTAATGTGAAAATACGAAACACTAGACTAATTGGAGGTGCGCCCTAAAGCAAATTACAATGTTAGGATTAGGGGGTTCGGAAAGACCTCTAGTGTATACACTACTATATACATTTTAAGATAGGAAGGTACAAATTACATATTCACATTGCATCTATGGGCTGGATTCAAATGTCCCTTTCCTCCCTCAATCGTGCCCGTCAGCAGCTATTCTAATGTTGCTGCCAACGGGTGCGACATGTTTATTTCAGCTCGCTACCCCCAGGGGAAACAAGCTGAAATGTGTGCAAAGAGACCCATTTGGGCAACCAAACGGTGTCTTTTCAATTCACGATCGCGCCCATTACTTTATTCAGGTTTAGGTGCTTTGTGCACCTAAACCAGAGTGTAATGGGCGCAATAATTGAATGCATTTGAATTTCCCTTATATGTGTGTGTGTGATATACACACAGACACACATACTGTATTTCTTTATATAATGGACACCTCAGTTTCTATTCATTCATGTCCTGCCCCCTACTCTGTCAGACCCCTTCCCCTCTACTTTTCTGACCCCAAACGCCACTCATTCTTGTTGAGTGCTGGTGGGCCCATTCAGAATTTTGCTATGGGGCCCACAAAGGTCTAGTTACGCCACTGGGCAGGGTTATAGAGGAGGCGGTGCAAGGCATCCTGGGAACAGTCAAAGCTTTAGCCTGTTGGTGCCTTGGATCAACATCCAACTCTACACCCCGATGTTAGTGTAGTGCCTTTTGGGGTTAAGGTTTTACAGAAAGTTACAGGTTTTTTTAATTTAGTAAAATATGCCCCATTTTAAAGATAGGGCATTTAAATTTGTTGCACCTGTGCAGTACATAGCAGCCAGCAGGGCATGTACAGTGGCTTCATTTGGGTGCACATACATTGCCGGCTCCTGGTCGCAAACTGAAATTATTGTGTGTAAGTGGAATTAGCGGTGTTTATGTCATACAGGGGGGTGGGGGAGGTTTGTGGTTGGCGGGGGGCACGCTGTGCGATTATTATTTTGCATCTATACATACATGCGCTAACACCTGGACATACACTGATGTACCCACACCTAATATCCATACATACACGCCCTGACACCTGGACATACACCAACATTCCCACACCTGCATCTATACATACACATGCTGACACCTGGACATACACCAACATACAAGCACCTGCATCTATATATACACGCGCTGACAAATGGACATACACCGACGTACCCACACTTGCATCTATACATACATGCACTGACATCTGGACATACAAGCACCTGCATCTATACATACACGCGCTGACACCTGAACCTACACTGACGTTCCCACACCTGCATCTATACATACACATTCAGACACCTGGACATACACAGACGTACCCACACCTGCATCTATACATACACGCGTTGACACTTGGACGTACACTGACGTACACACACCTACATCTATATATGCATGGATGCAAATGTGGGTACGTCTGTATACGTCCAGTTGTTAGCATGTGTATGTATAGATGTTAGGTGTGGGTACATCAGTGTATGTCCAGGTGTCAGCACATGTATGTATAGATTCACATGTGGGTACGTTGGTGTACGTTTAGGGGTCAGCGTGTTTATGTATAGATGTTGGTGTGTGTATATCAGTGTACGTACAGATATAGGTGTGTGTATGTATGTATGTATGTATGTATGTATGTATATGTATAGAGGAAGGTGTGATACATACATATAACACATACATAATAGATACATACATATATCACACACACGATAGATAGATAGATAGATAGATAGATAGATAGATAGATAGAACACATACATACAAGATAGATACATACATACATACATACATGATAGATACATATATACACACACATACGATAGATAGATAAATAGATAGATAGATACATATATATATATATATATATATATATATCACAAACATATATGATTCATACATATATCACACACACATACATGATACATACATGAGAAAGACCTGGGATGGTGATGAGGCCCGGGCCCCCTGCTGATGTTGCGTTGAGGAAGGCAGTGTTCCAGGGCGGATGCCAGTCGGGGAGAGCGCCGCGCAGCCCGGGAAAAATACTGCTGAGGAGCTACATCTGGAAGAGCCCCAGGGAGGGAGAGTGTCACATGCCCCATCCTGCGCGGCACACTCTGCAGGCCTGCACATGGGAAGGGAGGTCTCTGGCCACACATACTCACCCTGCTGCTGAAGCCCCGCTGCTGTCCCCATCAGCGCTCTCCAGCGGGGAGCGGGGCCAGGATGAACCTCAACCTGTGAGAACTATCTTCATGATCAAGAGATCTCATATGCAAGATAAGTATGTGTTGGGAAAGGGCTGGGGAGGGCGGCTGCTCGGGCACACCCTCGTCAAGTTAAGGAGATTTAACTGAGGAACACAAGGGAACTCTCGTCTGGGGACAACAACTGCAGGGAGACCACATCTTTTCAGATGAACATGGGAGGGCGGAAGGCTGCCTAATACTGAAGCACCCTCAGACATTAAACCATATGCAACAACTATTGCAAGCATTCCTGGGGGAAGGTCTGCAGCAGACGGATTTGCATTCGGTGATGTCATCCAAGCAGTGGGCCAAAGTTGGCTGGAACCCTCATCTGTATATGAAAAGAGAAAAGGGGCATGTGGGGCATGGCGGTCTTTTGCGGCGCTTGGATAACCCCAAGTTTGCATTAAACACCCCCACCCTCCTTCGGTGTGGGGCTCATGTTGGCCATGCCCAAGCCCCTGAAGTATTCTAGCTGATTTCTTGCAGCAGCTGGGCACTGTAACAGCTTCAGAGCTGATCTACAAGACAAGTAAAAGGGTGTGGGCCCTGCAGCACCACCGGTAGTTTGCATACACACATATATAGGACAGCATCTCTTATATGCCCCAGGGTCAATAAAATAGTATCCTTGTCTAGGCTATCCATCCCCTCAGATAAGGCATTTGTCCATGCCGCTACAGCACTACACACCCAGGTCGACGCAATTGCCGGTCTGAGTAAGGTACCTGAATGTGTATAAATGGACTTCAGGGTAATCTCCTGTTTGCGGTCAGCACACTCTTTGAGGGTAGCCGTATCCTGGGACGGGAGGGCTACCTTCTTGGATAAGCGTGTTAATGCTTTGTCCACCCTAGGGGAGGATTCCCATCGTAACCTATCCGTTGATGGGAAAGGATACGCCATAAGAATCCTTTTGGAAATCTGCAGTCTTTTATCTGGAGATTTCCAAGCTTTTTCACATAACTCGTTCAGCTCGTGTGAGGGGGGAAAGGTTACCTCAGGCTTCTTTCCCTTGTACATATGTACCCTCTTGTCAGCGACAGGGGGTTACTCTGTGATGTGCAAAACATTTTTTATTGCCATAATCATAAATCGAATGGATTTTGCCAATTTTGGCTGTAACTTTGCATCATCGTAATCGACACTGGAGTCAGAATCCGTGTCGGTATCTGTGTCAACAAACTGGGATAGTGGGCGCTTATGAGACCCTGACAGTCCCTGCAACATAGGATCAGGCATGGGTTGAGACCCTGACTGTCCCAAAGCTTCTGCCTTGTCTAATCTTTTGTGCAATGAGTTTACACTAGCATTTAAAACATTCCACATATCCATCCAATCAGCTGTCGGCGGAGACACCACATTCATTTGCTCCCGCTCCTCTCTAATATAGCCTTCTTCCTCAGACATGTCGACACACGTGTACCGACACACCACACACACAGGGAATGCTTTTTCTGAAGACAGTTTCCCCACAAGGCCCCTTGGAGAGACAGAGAGGGAGTATGCCAGCACACACCCCTGCGCTATATAACCCAGGAATAAAACAGTAACTTAATGTTTGCCCAGTAGTGCTGCTGTATGTAATTTGCGAATTATGTGCCCCCCCCCCCTCTTTTCAACCCTCTTGTCTAACGTGGTATAAGCAGGGTAGAGTCCGGGGAGCTTCCTCTCAGCGGTGCTGTGGAGAAAAAATGGCGCTGGTGAGTGCTGAGGGAGAAGCCCCGCCCCCTCGGAGGCGGGCTTCTGTCCCGCTTAAACTGTAAAATTGGTGGGGGCTCATACATATATACAGTGCCCAGCTGTATATATGTTATATTTTTGCGAAAGAGGTTTATATTGCTGCCCAGGGCGCCCCCCCTGCGCCCTGCACCCTTACAGTGACCGGAGTATGTGAGGTGTATGGGAGCAAAGGCACACAGCTGCAGTGCTGTGCGTTACCTCAGTGAAGATCATGAAGTCTTCTGCCGCCTCTGAAGTCTTCTTTTCTTCTCATACTCACCCGGCTTCTATCTTCCGGCTCTGCGAGGGGGACGGAGGCGCGGCTCTGGGACGGACGGCGAGGGTGAGATCCTGCGTACCAATCCCTCTGGAGCTAATGGTGTCCAGTAGCCTAAGAAGCAGGACCTTGCAACTCAGAGAGTAGGGCTGCTTCTCTCCCCTCAGTCCCTCGATGAGGGAGTCTGTTGCCAGCAGTGCTCCCTGAAAATTAAAAACCTAACAAAATACTTTCTGTCAGAAAGCTCAGGAGAGCTCCTGAAAAGCACCCAGTCTCCACTGGGCACAGTATCAAACTGAGGTCTGGAGGAGGGGCATAGAGGGAGGAGCCAGTGCACACCCAGAACTAAAGTCTTTCTTAAAGTGCCCATGTCTCCTGCGGAGCCCGTCTATCCCCATGGTCCTTACGGAGTCCCCAGCATCCTCTAGGACTTTAGAGAAAATAGGATTTTAATACCTACTGGTAAATCCTTTTCTCTTAGTCCGTAGAGGATGCTGGGCACCCGTCCCAGTGCGTACTGTGTCTGCAGTTATTAAATGGCCCTTAACTCCAGAACATTTATGTGGAGACAACTTTCCTGACTTGACCATCTTCCTTGGATGTTTTCCCCCTGTGTGACCGCTCCCCAGCCTCGGAGGGTTGCATCCGTGGTCCCTAGGATCCCGTCCTGGATCCCAAACCATCGCCCCTCTAGGTGGTGAGAACTGTGCAGCCACCAATGGAGTGAGATTCTGGTCTTGGAAGACAGTATTATCCTCCGGTGCATGTGTAGGTGGGATCCGGACCACTTGTCCAACAGGTCCCACTGGAACACTCTGGCATGGAGCCTGCCAAACTGAATGGCCTCGTAGGCCGCAACCATCTTCCCCAGCAACCGAATGCATTGATGGATTAACACTCTTGCTGGTTTCAGAATTTGTTTGACCAGACTCTGGATCTCCAGAGCCATTCCACTAGAAGAAAACCTCTTCTGTGTCAGGAACATGTAAGTAGGCATCCTTTATGTCTACCAAAACCAGGAAATCTCCTTTATCCCCCGGACTGGAGATCACTACCCTGAGAGATTCCATCTTGAAATTGAATTTCTTTAGGTAGAAATTAAGGGATTTCAGATTTAAGATTGGTCTGACTGAGCCGTCCGGCTTCGGGACCACGAAGAGGCTTGAATAAAAACCTTCTCCCTGCTGACTAAGGCTGATTTGAACAATCGGTGAGGGGGAACTTCTTGAAACCCCAGTTTGTACCCTTGGGACACTATTTGTAAAACCCACGAGTCCAGGTCCGAATGAATCCAGAACTGACTGAAGAGTTTTAGACGTGCCCCCCAGTGGTGGAACTAGCGAGCAGTGGGCCCATGTGCGACAAAATGGCTTGGGCCCCCCCCCCCTTCCCTTCCCATCCAAGTCCACCCCCTCACCCCTGGAGAGGATCTGGTTAGGGGGGCCTGCTCAGGGAAGTGGATACCTAGCAACAGTGCCGTAACTAGACATTTTAGCAGTGTGTGCAAGAAACGGCATTGGAGCCCCACCCCTGCATGCAAAACAGGGGCAGTGCGCGCCGTAGGCGCGCGCAAAAAAACATAGTGGCGTGGCTTCGTGGTTAAGGGGTGTGGCCACAAAATAATACCAATTCATAAAACGGTGCACAGTAGTCTCCATTATTCAAATTACGCCGCACAGTAGCACCACTACACCAGGTAGAGACCCTTTTACACCTTACGGCGGACAGATTCCTCTTTTTACACATTACAGCAGACAGCGTCCTCTTTTTACACATTACAGCAGACAGCGTCCCCTTTTTACACATTACGGCAGACAGCATCCCCCTTTTTTACACAACGGCAGACAGCGTGCCCTTGTTACACATAGCGGCAGACAGCGTACATTTTTTTCACATAACGGCAGACAGCCTGCCCTTGTTAAACATAGCGGCAGACAGCGTACACTTTTTACACATAACGGCAGACAGCCTGCCCTTGTTAAACATAGCGGCAGACAGCGTACACTTTTTTCACATAACAGCAGTCAGCCTGCCCTTGTTACACATAATGGCAGACATCGTACACTTTTTACACATTACAGCAGACAGCTTGCCCTTGTTACACATTACAGCAGACAGCTTGCCCTTGTTACACATTATGGCAGACAGCGTGCCCTTGTTACACATTACGGCAGACAGCATCCCCCTTGTTACACATTACGGCAGGCAGATTTCCCCTTGTTACACATTGCGGCAAGCAGATTCCCCCTTTTTACACATTGCGGCAAGCAGCTTCCCCCTTTTTACACATTGCGGCAGGCAGATTCCCCCTTTTTACACATTGCGGCAGGCAGTCCCCCTTTTTACACATAGCTGCAGGCAGATTCCCCCTTTTTACACATAGCGGCAGGCAGATTCCCCCTTTTTACACATTGCGGCAGGCAGTCCCCCTTTTTACACATAGCTGCAGGCAGATTCCCCCTTTTAACACATAGCTGCAGGCAGATTCCCCCCTTTTACACATAGCTGCAGGCAGATTCCCCCTTTTTACACATAGCGGCAGGCAGATTCCCCCTTTTTACACATAGCGGCAGGCAGATTCCCCCTTTTTACACATAGCGGCAGGCAGATTCCCCCTTTTTACACATAGCGGCAGGCAGTCCCAACAAAGAAAGAAAGAGACGAAAGAAAGAAAGAAAGAAAGAAAGAAAGAAAGAAAGAAAGAAAGAAAGAAAGAAAGAAAGAAAGAAAGAAAGAAGAAAGAAAGAAAGAAAGAAGAATTATACTTACCCTCTCCGCTGGCTCAGGCTCCTCGTGCAGCTTGACGATTCCCGGGCAGTAGAGAAGGAGGAGGAGGGAGGTGGAGGAGGGAGCCGCAGCAGCGCTGTCTTATTGGTGGAGGCGCTGCTGCTGCTGCCCCTCTGCTTCACTATAGGCTGTTCTCGGAAGACAGCCTATAGTGAAGCAGAGGGGCAGCAGCAGCAGCGCCTCCACCAGTAACAAAGCGCTGCTGCGGCTCCTTCCTTCACCTCCCTCCTCCTCCTCCTCCCGCCCGTGCCGCTGCTCCTCTCATCTCCAAGCGACCCTCCTCCCTCTTCGTGTGTTACAGAGGCGGCAGCGTGTCTGGTGCTGCGGCTGCTGCCCGTAGTGCCCTGGCCTGATCTGTTCGTTACGACGGGCGGGCGGCGGGAGTCGCAGGACGCAGACCTGACGGGAGCACTGGTGTGCGGCTGCGGCATGATACAATGAGTCATTGTGACTCATTGTAATGCCGGCGGCTGTGGGCCCTTGAGTGCGGCGGGGCCCCAGTGCAATGCACTGCCTGCCCTGCCAGTAGTTCCACCCCTGGTGCCCCCCACTGGTGTGGGCTCCTGCAAGAGAGCCCCAGCGTCATGCAGTGGATTTGGCAGAAGCAGAGGACTCTGCTCCTGCGATCTTGAAGAGGCTTCTTGGAGTCAGCATCAGCATTCCCTTGGTGAATCCACAATGCCCTACTATCCGAGACTGCCATGAAATTGGCCCGTGAGCACTTGTGCCCGGTGTAGGATTTTTAAATATGTGTAGTTTACTGTATGCAAGGGTTTAAAACGAACTGAGATCTAAGGTGTATTACATGTAGTTTAAAAAAAACAAAAAAGGTTTATTTTATGGCAGTAGTTTCCAAACTGGGGTTCTTGCACTGGTAGCATAGTTTGGTGGTCCAGGACCAATTAAAATTATTTATACTTTATTAAATTGGCAAAACCATTCCCTCACAACATAACTGAACCTGAGGATGACATGCTATAGACACAATTTACTTAATTTTATATTTTTTTCTGAATTTCTCAATAAAAAAAACTTTGGCCTAGGGGTGCCGTGAAACAAATTTTGATACTATTTATTTATATAGTGCTCTTTCTCCAACAGGACTTGAGATATGGCTTCTGGAACTGAACACAGGATTCTAAATGTGGCTGTACCAAGGACCTATACAGTGGCATTACAGGTTGAGTATCCCTTATCCAAAATGCTTGGGACCAGAGGAATTTTGGATATCGGATTTTTCTGTATTTTGGAATAATTGCATACCATAACGAGATATTATGGTGATGGGACCTAAATCTAAGCACAGAATGCATTTATGTTTCATATATACCATATACACACAGCCTGAAGGTCATTTTAGCCAATATTTTTTATAACTTTGTGCATTAAACAAAGTGTGTGTACATTCACAGAATTCATTTATGTGTCATATACACCTTATACACACAGTCTGAAGTTCATTTAATACAATATTTTTTATAACTTTGAGTATTAAACAAAGTTTGTGTACACTGAGCCATCAAAAAACAAAGGTTTCACTATCTCAGTCTCACTCAAAAAAGTCCGTATTTCGGAATATTCCGTATTTCGGAATATTTGGATATGGGATACTCAACCTGTATTACTTTTTTCTGCTACTGGTTCTTTACCTATGCAAACAAGCATCTGACTTGCCTTTCCTATTGCTTTGTTACATTGCTCACCTGAAATAGTAATACTTAGATAGCTTTCCTCTTGCCATTATAATGCCCTTAATATTATAGTTAGCCTTTGTATTTTTGAGACGTGTATGATTTTGCATTTTTTGGCATTAAATGTTGCCATGTTCTTGACCATTCCTCTAGTCCAGGGGCGGAACTGCCAGAGACAACGGAGTCAGTTGCCGCCGGGCTCCAGCCCTAAAGGGGCTTCCTCCATTGCCCTCCGGCTGTTACGTGCCCTTCCTACTAAATAGACAAAGGCGCTACCAGCAGGGTCTCGCAGTTTGTACATTCCATGCCGTAACACCCTTCTTTCCACCTTTTTCAAGACCCAGCCCAGCAGCCTCGCCGCTGCCACCACCGCTAGCTGCAGCACTGCCAGCGGTGGGGTGCCCCTGCTTCTTCTCACACCACAGATAGCTGGGCAGCACTGCAACTGCCTGCCTGATTGCTCCGCCCCCTTCCGGCTCCCAAGCACCTCTGCTGCCCAGTGATCCAGGAGCCTGCTGCTAGGAAGAAGTGGCCGAGCTTCAGCAAGCGAGTCTGGACACTGGCGGAGGAAGCCATGATAACCAGATAATGGGGAGTGGAGAGCCAGTTCCAAGGTAATACTTTATACAGCTGGTTGAGATCCTGGTCGGTGGATATGGATTCCAAGAAAACCCTGGAGGTGCTTCCTTTCAAGGGAGACACTCTCTTTGGAGAAGACCTCAATAAGATTGTAGCTGATCTGGCTACTGCTAAAACAGCTTGCCTACCTAGTATGACTCCTACCACGCAGAAGGCTAAAAGTACTTTCCCTTGGCCCTTTCATCCTCAAGGTAAAGCGTACCCAAGGTCAGGCATACCCAAAGCAAGCTCATGCTTCCAGACCTGCCAAGCCCAGACTGAAGCAAGCCTGGGCTGCCTATCAGCCTGCTTCCAAAACGGACAAGCCTGCCGCATGACGGTGCAGGCCTCCCTCTGGGGGATCCCAGGGTGGGGGGCCCGACTTCTAGGTTTGGCATAATTCTAAGCTAGAGAATTCTGTTTGGAGCTTACCTTGTACTTTGTGAAGAAATAATCAGCATTGTGGCTGAGCAGATACATGTAGTGTGTGGCTGCAAACTGCATGGATCTGCTGCGTTGTAATGCTGATACTTTTTTTTTTCAAAGTACCAATAGCTTCATATAATGTTCACAATTTTTATGCAGGATCAAATAGCTCAATAGGTAGGGTGTTTGATTAGAATTCAACAGGTTATAGGTTTGAATCCTGGGTATGGTAGTTTGAGATGTGTTATTTAATAAAGTATGTTGTTCTGACTGCCGGCATCCTATCACCTGGGATATCATACTAAATAAATGGAGTTGATCAATTTTTTTTTATTTTTTTTTTAAACTAGGGACAATTTCCAGATACTTTTCTTTATAACTGAGATTGCCCCCTGGAACTTCACATCAGTTGACAACTATGCATGAGTGGGCAGTGCTTGCTCTGGATCTGCCCACCCATTTATGTGCCGTCATAAAAGAAAGCACAACTGACAGTTATCCTGGGCGTACACTACACAATTATCTGTCAGGCTATCTATCCAGTCTGGATGGATGGAATGAAAATCTGGTAATGTATAGGAGCAAATGTCAATTAACCATTTGCTCCCAAACACTAGAAAAGTGGTCAAAAATGGTCATTACACAAATTGGTTAAACCCAAAATTTAACCAATTTGTTTAGGGGACCATTTTTGTCCATTTTCTAGTGTTTGAGAGTAAATCGTTGATGGTCATGTGCTCACATAGATAACCGGATCTCTATTCCAACCAGCCAGTGTTGGAGATATGGTCTGCCAGATTACATAATGCATACCAGAGCCATAACTAGACTTTTTGGTGCCCTGTGACAGATAATTATATGCCCCCCCCCCTCCCCATTTTTGCAATATGGACAAAAGGCGCATGCCTTGTGGGGAAGGGGCATAACAAGATTGGTCTCAGAGAAAGCACATGAGATATGAAGATATATCTAGTATACTTGACACTCAATGGTTTGTGGTATTGCCGGGGTGCCCTCCTTAAATGCATATACAGTCACACATGGCGTGTTTGTGCAAATGGCATATCAGCAGTCAGCACTAACTGGTGACATGCCATTTGTACAAGTAAGCCAGAGGTTCCCAAACTGTGTGCCGTGGCTCCCTGGGGTGCCTCGGGACACTTGCAGGGGTGCCCTGGGTTGGTGGTCCAGGACCAATTCAAATTATTCATGGTCAATATAATAGGCAAAACCAGTGCTGGTGGCTGCCAGTCATAAAATATGTGGCCAAACAGAATCAAATCTTGTCCCTCACCACACAACTGACCTTTAGGATGACATATAAACGTGATCAACTTAATGTAATATTTCTTTCTAAATTTCTCAATAAGAAATTTTTGGCCTAGTGGTGCCGTGAAAAAAATTCTGATATTCTAGGGCGCCGTGATTCAAAAAAGTTTGGAAACCACTGAAGTAAGCCATGTGTGACTAATATATAAACATACTTTATTAAATAACACCTCAAACTATCATACCCTGGATTCAAACCTATAACCTGTTGAATTCTAATCAAATACCCTACCCATTGAGCTACTTGATCCTGCATCTATTCTAACCTCCAAAAATAGATTCAGTTGCATTTTCCAGCGTGTTTTGTTTGCGCCTTTGCAAATATCTTACATCGACAAACTTATTTAGTACTATTTTGCAAATAGGGTTACATTGTCGCAACATTGTGTTCCCTAATTGCTTGATTTTTTTAAATGCAACAATTGATAAAGACACCTGATAATTGCTCTGTGGAGTCTTATTTTGTGTCTACTTCTTATCTACATTTAATTCCCTACCTCTAATCAAGGCATTTTTAAATGCTGGGGGCTGCCAGGACGTGAGGCCTACCTAGACTTTAGATCTGAATTTGAATGTACTTGTGAACTAACTTAATTTCCTACTTCTAAATTCATTCCTAAATTCACTACTTACATTAATCCTGTAGTTGGGCATTTTGAGCCTTCAATTGTGGGCATTGTTTTGTGTCCAGACCAGCAGCTGGTGGTGTGCATTTGCTGGAAAGGCATCGAAGACCTCCGATATGCTGCATCTCCTGATGTGTGTCTCCCTCAAGTGGCTGTCAGCAAATGCATGCAAGACACCCCATTCCAAGCTGATTGTGACATCACGGAACATGCATCATAGAACAGGCATGCTAGAATATGGGTCTTCAACCTGCGACCCTCCAGCTGCTGTGGAACTACATATACCAGCATGCCCTGCCTCAGTTTTAGCATACCTTAATAGCAAAACTGTGGCAGGGCATGCTGGGATGTGTAGTTTCACAGCAGCTGGAGAGCCACAGGATGAAGACCCATTTGCTAGAGCCAAGCCGCAGGTACATTGAATGCTAGCAAGCTGAATGTTTAAATCATTTTTGTTCCGCAGCATTCCAATGCGGAAGATTCCATGGAACCAGAGATTATTCCATTGAGAAGGACATGCTGCCTTGATGACTGCACTGTGCAAATTAAATCACGGAGCCAGTTGGCTTGTGGGTGGCTCTGGTGACTGGGTGGTTGGGTGGGCGGTGTGTCGGAGGTGGAGCACATGCAAATGAATGTGTATCATCCAGCTAGTGAGAGTGAAAACTCATGCAGGAGTGTGCCTGCTTGTCAGTGGGTTATGCACCTTGCCAGGCGTCAAATCTACATGGAGCAGCTGGAGGGGACAAGAGCAGGTTTGCAAAATATAGATAGAAGAGCATATATGCTGGCGCATTCTCCATGATTGTGTCAGCTTATGTTTTGGTGCACTGCACTTTCCTTCACTAAGTTTTAGCCATTTTGGTTAAACGCAAGTGTAGTTGCTTCTCGCCCTTTTGGCTGTGATCTTGTATCGTGGTTGAAGAGTCTGCTGGAGGGATTGTTTTCTTCATTGGCGAGAGACTGAAGATATTCCAGGATGGAAGGCTTGGGAACACTATCCGTTTTTCAGTTGTGGAAGAGTTGAAAGACCGGATTGGACTACATTCTATAGTAAAGGATATCTTTGTATTTATTAATCCTCCATTTATATGTGTCTGTCTTTCAATAAAGCTTCGGGCTTGTGATTCCTTCACCCTCTTACACTCCACACCCATAGCCTTATTAACTGTTGTATTATTGTATTTAAATGTATAGTGCAGTTCATGATTTATAGTGTAGGCTGGCCTGTGCTGTAGTTCTTGAACTGTACTATACCGACAGCATTTGTATTGTGTTTTGGCTGTGCTGCAACACGGTACTTATGTGTGTAATGTTTATGTATGTTTTTTTGCTTCTTTATGTCAATAAAGACTGCTTTTTCAATCCAATATCTGAAAACAATCAATGTTTATCTTTGATGGCAATAGAAGTGGTATGATATTTGCTGCTTTTTAAAGGCAATATCTGATATGTCCCCTATCTGGGAACCATATATTAAATGGCTTTTCAGAAAAGGGAGATGGGAGAAGAGCTTTCAGTACTTGTAGGACCGATGCTCATTTCCTATTCTAGCCTCCAAAAACAGATTCAGTTGCATTTTCCAGCGTGTTTTGGATGCGCCTTTGCAAATGTCTTACATCGACAAACTTATTTAGTACTATTTTGCAAATAGGGTTACATTGTTGCAACATTGTGTTCCCTAATTGCTTGATTTTTTAAATGCAACAATTGATAAAGACACCTGATAACTGCTCTGTGGAGTCTTATTTTGTGTCTACTTCTTATCTACATTTAATTCTCTACCTCTAATCAAGGCATTTTTAAATGCTGGGGGCTGCCAGGACGTGAGGCCTACCTAGACTTTAGATCTGAATTTGAATGTACTTGTGAACTAACTTAATTTCCTACTTCTAAATTCATTCCTAAATCCACTACTTACATGAATCCTGTAGTTGGGCATTTTGGGACTTCGATTGTGGGCATTGTTTTGTGTCCAGACCAGCAGCAGGTGGTGTGCATTTGCTGGAAAGGCATCGAAGACCTCCGATATGCTGCATCTCCTGATGTGTGTCTCCCTCAAGTGTCTGTCAGCAAATGCCTGCTAGACACCCCATTCCAAGCTGATTGTGACATCACGGTACATGCATCATAGAACAGGCATGCTAGAACATGGGTCTTCAACCTGCGACCCTCCAGCTGCTGTGGAACTACACATCCCAGCATGCCCTGCCTCAGTTTTAGCATACCTTAATAGCAAAACTGTGGCAGGGCATGCTGGGATGTGTAGTTTCACAGCAGCTGGAGAGCCACAGGATGAAGACCCATGTGCTAGAGCCAAGCCGCAGGTACATTGAATGCTAGCAAGCTGAATGTTTAAATCATTTTTGTTCCGCAGCATTCCAATGCGGAAGATTCCATGGAACCAGAGATTATTCCATTGAGAAGGACATGCTGCCTTGATGACTGCACTGTGCAAATTAAATCACGGAGCCAGTTGGCTTGTGGGTGGCTCTGGTGACTGGGTGGTTGGGTGGGCGGTGTGTCGGAGGTGGAGCACATGCAAATGAATGTGTATCATCCAGCTAGTGAGAGTGAAAACTCATGCAGGAGTGTGCCTGCTTGTCAGTGGGTTATGCACCTTGCCAGGCGTCAAATCTACATGGAGCAGCAGGAGGGGACAAGAGCAGGTTTGCAAAATATAGATAGAAGAGCATATATGCTGGCGCATTCTCCATGATTGTGTCAGCTTATGTTTTGGTGCACTGCACTTTCCTTCACTAAGTTTTAGCCATTTTGGTTAAACGCAAGTGTAGTTGCTTCTCGCCCTTTTGGCTGTGATCTTGTATCGTGGTTGAAGAGTCTGCTGGAGGGATTGTTTTCTTCATTGGCGAGAGACTGAAGATATTCCAGGATGGAAGGCTTGGGAACACTATCCGTTTTTCAGTTGTGGAAGAGTTGAAAGACCGGATTGGACTACATTCTATAGTAAAGGATATCTTTGTATTTATTAATCCTCCATTTATATGTGTCTGTCTTTCAATAAAGCTTCGGGCTTGTGATTCCTTCACCCTCTTACACTCCACACCCATAGCCTTATTAACTGTTGTATTATTGTATTTAAATGTATAGTGCAGTTCATGATTTATAGTGTAGGCTGGCCTGTGCTGTAGTTCTTGAACTGTACTATACCGACAGCATTTGTATTGTGTTTTGGCTGTGCTGCAACACGGTACTTATGTGTGTAATGTTTATGTATGTTTTTTTGCTTCTTTATGTCAATAAAGACTGCTTTTTCAATCCAATATCTGAAAACAATCAATGTTTATCTTTGATGGCAATAGAAGTGGTATGATATTTGCTGCTTTTTAAAGGCAATATCTGATATGTCCCCTATCTGGGAACCATATATTAAATGGCTTTTCAGAAAAGGGAGATGGGAGAAGAGCTTTCAGTACTTGTAGGACCGATGCTCATTTCCTATTCTAGCCTCCAAAAACAGATTCAGTTGCATTTTCCAGCGTGTTTTGGATGCGCCTTTGCAAATGTCTTACATCGACAAACTTATTTAGTACTATTTTGCAAATAGGGTTACATTGTTGCAACATTGTGTTCCCTAATTGCTTGATTTTTTAAATGCAACAATTGATAAAGACACCTGATAACTGCTCTGTGGAGTCTTATTTTGTGTCTACTTCTTATCTACATTTAATTCTCTACCTCTAATCAAGGCATTTTTAAATGCTGGGGGCTGCCAGGACGTGAGGCCTACCTAGACTTTAGATCTGAATTTGAATGTACTTGTGAACTAACTTAATTTCCTACTTCTAAATTCATTCCTAAATCCACTACTTACATGAATCCTGTAGTTGGGCATTTTGGGACTTCGATTGTGGGCATTGTTTTGTGTCCAGACCAGCAGCAGGTGGTGTGCATTTGCTGGAAAGGCATCGAAGACCTCCGATATGCTGCATCTCCTGATGTGTGTCTCCCTCAAGTGTCTGTCAGCAAATGCCTGCTAGACACCCCATTCCAAGCTGATTGTGACATCACGGTACATGCATCATAGAACAGGCATGCTAGAACATGGGTCTTCAACCTGCGACCCTCCAGCTGCTGTGGAACTACACATCCCAGCATGCCCTGCCTCAGTTTTAGCATACCTTAATAGCAAAACTGTGGCAGGGCATGCTGGGATGTGTAGTTTCACAGCAGCTGGAGGGCCACAGGATGAAGACCCATGTGCTAGAGCCAAGCCGCAGGTACATTGAATGCTAGCAAGCTGAATATTTAAATCCTTTTTGTTCCGCAGCATTCCAATGTGGAAGATTCCATGGAACCAGAGATCCTTCCATTGAGAAGGACATGCTGCCTGAATGACTACACTGTGCAAATTAAATCACGGAGCCGGTTGGTTTGTGGGTGGCTCTGGTGACTGGGTGGTTGGGTGGGTGGTGTGTCGGAGGTGGAGCACATGCAAATGATTGTGTATCATCCAGCTAGTGAGAGAGAAAACTCATGCAGGAGTGTGCCTGCTTGTCAGTGGGTTATGCACCTTGCCAGACGTCAAATCTACATAGAGCAGCTGGAGGGGACAAGAGCAGGTTTGCAAAATATAGATAGAAGAGCATATATGCTGGCACATTCTCCATGATTGTGTCAGCTTATGTTTTGGTCCACTGCACTTTTCTCCACTAAGTTTTAGCCATTTTTGTTAAGCTCAAGTGTAGTCGCTTCTCGGCATTTTGGCTGTGATCTTGTATCGTGGTTGAAGGGTCTGCTGGAGGGAGGGATTGTTTTCTTCATTGGCGAAAGACCAAAGATATTCCAGGATGGAAGGCTTGGGAACACTATCCGTTTTTCAGTTGTGGAAGAGCACAGAGGTCGGATTGGACTACATTCTATAGTAAAGGATACCTTTCTATTTATTGCCCCTCCCCTTATGTGTGTCTGTGTTACAATAAAGCTTTGGTCTTGTGATTCCCTCACCCTCTTACACTCCACACACATAGCCTTATTAACTGTTGTATTATTGTATTGTTTAAATGTATAGTGCAGTTCATGATTTATAGTGTAGGCTGGCCTGTGCTGTAGTTCTTGAACTGTACTATACCGACAGCATTTGTATTGTGTTTTATCTGTGCTGCAACACAGTACTTATGTGTGTAATGTTTATGTATGTTTTTTTGCTTCTTTATGTCAATAAAGACTGCTTTTTCAATCCAATATCTGAAAACAATCAATGTTTATCTTTGATGGCAATAGAAGTGGTATGATATTTGCTGCTTTTGAAAGGCAATATCTGATATGTCCCCTATCTGGGAACCATATATTAAATGGCTTTTCAGAAAAGGGAGATGGTAGAAGAGCTTTCAGTACTTGTAGGACCGATGCACATTTCCTATTCTAGCCTCCAAAAACAGATTCAGTTGCATTTTCCAGCGTGTTTTGGATGCGCCTTTGCAAATGTCTTACATCGACAAACTTATTCAGTACTATTTTGCAAATAGGGTTACATTGTTGCAACATTGTGTTCCCTAATTGCTTGATTTTTTAAATGCAACAATTGATAAAGACACCTGATAACTGCTCTGTGGAGTCTTATTTTGTGTCTACTTTTTATCTACATTTAATTCTCTACCTCTAATCAAGGCATTTTTAAGTGCTGGGGGCTGCCAGGACGTGAGGCCTACCTAGACTTTAGATCTGAATTTGAATGTACTTGTGAACTAACTTAATTTCCTACTTCTAAATTAATTCCTAAATTCACTACTTACATGAATCCTGTAGTTGGGCATTTTGGGACTTCGATTGTGGGCATTGTTTTGTGTCCAGACCAGCAGCAGGTGGTGTGCATTTGCTGGAAAGGCATCGAAGACCTCCGATATGCTGCATCTCCTGATGTGTGTCTCCCTCAAGTGTCTGTCAGCAAATGCCTGCTAGACACCCCATTCCAAGCTGATTGTGACATCACGGTACATGCATCATAGAACAGGCATGCTAGAACATGGGTCTTCAACCTGCGACCCTCCAGCTGCTGTGGAACTACACATCCCAGCATGCCCTGCCTCAGTTTTAGCATACCTTAATAGCAAAACTGTGGCAGGGCATGCTGGGATGTGTAGTTTCACAGCAGCTGGAGGGCCACAGGATGAAGACCCATGTGCTAAAGCCAAGCCGCAGGTACATTGAATGCTAGCAAGCTGAATATTTAAATCCTTTTATTCCGCAGCATTCCAATGTGGAAGATTCCATGGAACCAGAGATCCTTCCATTGAGAAGGACATGCTGCCTGGATGACTACACTGTGCAAATTAAATCACGGAGCCAGTTGGCTTGTGGGTGGCTCTGGTCACTGGGTGGTTGGGTGGGTGGTGTGTCGGAGGTGGAGCACATGCAAATGATTGTGTATCATCCAGCTAGTGAGAGAGAAAACTCATGCAGGAGTGTGCCTGCTTGTCAGTGGGTTATGCACCTTTCCAGACGTCAAATCTACATGGAGCAGCTGGAGAGGACAAGAGCAGGTTTGCAAAATATAGACAGAAGAGCTCTCCAGCCTAGTTTGATGTCTGTTTCCAGTTCTCTTTTCTTGAGCCGCTCCCTTCTATGCCCTTGCGCACTATCCTGACTTCTCCCATCTGCTTACTTTGTGCCTTCCAACGCACAATGCGAACTACAGGTAGTGCTGCAGGGCCCACACACTTTTACTTGCCATACAGAGCAGCTCTGGAGCTGTTACAGTGCCCAGCTTCTGCAAGAAATCAGCTTGAATGCTTCAGGGGCTGGGGCATAGCCAACATGAGCCCCGCACCGAAGGAGGGTGGAGGTGTTTAATGCGAACTATAGGTCATCCAAGCGCCGCAAAAGGCCGCCATGCCCTGCATGCCCCTTTTCTCTTTTAATATGCAGACGAGGGTTGAAGCCAACTTTGACCCACTGCTTGGATGACATCACCATATGCAAATCCATCTGCTGCAGGCCTTCCCCCAGGAATGCTTGCACTAGTTGTTGCATTTGGTTTGTTGTTTGGGGGTGCTTCAGTATTAGGCAGCCTTCTGCCCTCCCATGTTCATCTGAAAATATGTGTTCTCCCTGCAGTTGTTGTCCCCAGATGAGAGTTCCCTTGTGCTGCCTCAGTTGAATCTTCTTTACTTGACAGAGATGTGCCTGAGCATCGGCCCTCCCCAGCCCTATCCCAAATCATACTTATTTTGCATAGGAGATACCATGGTCATGAAGATTGTTCTCCCAGGGTGAGGTTCATTCATTGCATTCTGGGTATGCTGACCCCTGTGATTTCCCCAAATGTGGGAAACTTGACTGCATTATTTGTGGTAGTGGGGGACTGTGTTTGTGCTTTCCTCTGGTCAGCTCTGGTAAAAGTCAGATTTCTTTGTCTCAGATCTTCCTCTAGCCTTGTTCTTCTTTCGAGAGTTCCCTTGTGCTGCCTCAGTTGGATCTCCTTTACTTGACAGGGGGGTGCCCAAGCAGCGACCCTCCCCAGCTCTAGCCCAACTCCTACTTACCTGCCAGGTGAGATACTATGATCATGAAGGTGCTTCTCCCAGGGCAAGGCTCACCCATTGCACTCTGGGTGTGCTGCCCCTGTGATTTCCCCAAATGTGGGAAACTTGACTGCATAATTTGTGTTTCCACTGGTTGGCTTTCATATAATTCAGATCTCTTTGTCTCAGGTCTCTCTCCAGCCTAGTTTGCAGTCTGTTTCCACTTCTTTTTTTTTTGAGCCCCTCCCTTCTATACCCTTGTGCACTATCCTGACTTCTCCTCCTGTCTGCTTACTTTGTGCCTTCCAATGCACAATGCAAACTACAGGTAGTGCTGCAGGGCCCACAAACTTTTACTTGCATTACAGAGCAGCTCTGGAGCTGTTACAGTGCCAAGCTGCTGCAAGAAATCAGCTTGAATGCTTCAGGGGCTGGGGCATTGCCAACATGAGCCCCACACCGAAGGAGGGTGGGGGTGTTTAATGCGAACTAAGGGTCATCTAAGCGCCGCAAAAAGCCGCCATTCCCTGCATACCCCTTTTCTCTTTTCATATGCAGATGAGGGTTCCAGCCAACTTTGGCCCACTGCTTGGATGACATCACTGTATGCAAATCCGTCTTCTGCAGACCTTCCCCCAGGAATGCTTGTACTAGTTGTTGCATTTGGTTTGTTGTTTGGGGGTGCTTCAGTATTAGGCAGCCTTCTGCCCTCCCATGTTCATCTGAAAATATGTGTTCTCCCTGCAGTTGTTGTCCCCAGAATAGAGTTCCCTTGTGCTGCCTCAGTTGAATCTCCTTTACTTGACAGAGATGTGCCTGAGCAGCGGCCCTCCCCAGCCCTATCCCAAATCATACTTATTTTGCATAGGAGATATCATGGTAATGAAGACTGTTATCCCAGGGTGAGGTTCATTCATTGCATTCTGGGTATGCTGACCTCTGTGATTTCCCCAAATGTGGGAAACTCGACTTCATTATTTGTGGTAGTGGGGGACTGTGTTTGTGCTTTCCTCTGGTCAGCTCTGGTAAAAGTCAGATTTATTTGTCTCAGATCTTCCTCTAGCCTTGTTCTTCTTTCGAGAGTTCCCTTGTGCTGACTCAGTTGGATCTCCTTCACTTGACAGGGAAGTGCCCGAGCAGCGACCCTACCCAGCTCTAGCCCAACTCCTACTTACCTGCCAGGTGAGATACTATGATCATGAAGGTGCTTCTCCCAGGGCAAGGCTCACCCATTGCACTCTGGGTGTGCTGCTCTTGCGATTTCCCCAAATGTGGGAAACTTGACTGCATAATTTGTGTTTCCCCTGGTCGGCTCTCGTATAATTCAGATCTCTTTGTCTCAGGTCTCTCTCCAGCCTAGTTTGCTGTCTGTTTCCACTTCTCTTTTCTTGAGCCGCTCCCTTCTATGCCCTTGCGCACTATTATGACCTCTCCTGTCTGCTTACTTTGTGCCTTCCAACGTCAATGCAAACTACAGGTAGTGCTGCAGGGCCCACACCCTTTTACATGCTTTACAGAGCAGCTCTGGAGCTGTTACAGTGCCCAGCTGCTGCAAGAAATCAGCTTGAATGCTTCAGGGGCTGGGGCATAGCCAACATGAGCACCACACCGAAGGAGGGTGGAGGTGTTTAATGTGAATTAGGGGTCATCCAAGCGCCGCAAAAGGCCGCCATGCCCTGCACATCCCTTTTTTCTTTTCATATGCAGACGAGGGTTGAAGCCAACTTTGACCCACTGCTTGGATGACATCACCATATGCAAATCCATCTGCTGCAGGCCTTCCCCCAGGAATGCTTGCACTAGTTGTTGCATTTGGTTTGTTGTTTGGGGGTGCTTCAGTATTAGGCAGCCTTCTGCCCTCCCATGTTCATCTGAAAATATGTGTTCTCCCTGCAGTTGTTGTCCGCAGATGAGAGTTCCCTTGTGCTGCCTCAGTTGAATCTCCTTTACTTGACAGAGATGTGCCTGAGCAGCGGCCCTCCCCAGCTCTATCCCAAATCATACTTATTTTGCATAGGAGATACCATGGTCATGAAGATTGTTCTCCCAGATTGAGGTTCATTCATTGCATTCTGGGTATGCTGACCCCTGTGATTTCCCCAAATGTGGGAAACTGGACTGCATTATTTGTGGTAGTGGGGGACTGTGTTTGTGCTTTCCTCTGGTCAGCTCTGGTAAAAGTCAGATTTCTTTGTCTCAGATCTTCCTCTAGCCTTGTTCTTCTTTCGAGAGTTCTCTTGTGCTGCCTCAGTTGGATCTCCTTCACTTGACAGGGGGGTGCCCGAGCAGCGACCCTCCCCAGCTCTAGCCCAACTCCTACTTACCTGCCAGGTGAGATACTATGATCATGAAGGTGCTTCTCCAAGGGCAAGGCTCACCCATTGCACTCTGGGTGTGCTACTCCTGCGGTTTCCCCAAATGTTGGACACTTGACTGCATAATTTGTGTTTCACCTGGTCGGCTCTCGTATAATTCAGATCTCTTTGTCTCAGGTCTCTCTCCAGCCTAATTTGCAGTCTGTTTCCACTTCTCTTTTCTTGAGTTGCTCCCTTCTATGCCCTTGCGCACTATCCTGACTTCTCCTGTCTGCTTACTTTGTGCCTTCCAACGCACAATGCAAACTACAGGTAGTGCTGCAGGGCCCACACCCTTTTACTTGCCTTACAGAGCAGCTTTGGAGCTGTTACAGTGCCCAGCTGCTGCAAGAAATCAGCTTGAATGCTTCAGGGGCTGGGGCATAGCCATCATGAGCCCCACACCGAGGGAGCAACTCGAAAGAAGAACAAGGCTAGAGGAAGATCTGAGACAAAGAAATCTGACTTTTACCAGAGCTGACCAGAGGAAAGCACAAACACAGTCCCTCACTACCACAAATAATGCAGTCCAGTTTCCCACATTTGGGGAAATCACAGGGGTCAGCATACCCAGAATGCAATGAATGAACCTCACCCTGGGAAAACAATCTTCATGACCATGGTATCTCCTATGCAAAATAAGTATGATTTGGGATAGAGCTGGGGAGGGCCGCTGCTCAGGCACATCTCTGTCAAGTAAAGGAGATTCAACTGAGGCAGCACAAGGGAACTCTCATCTGGGGACAACAACTGCAGGGAGAACACATTTTCAGTTGAACATGGGAGGGCAGAAGGCTGCCTAATACTGAAGCACCCCCAAACAACAAACCAAATGCAACAACTAGTGCAAGCATTCCTGGGGGAAGGCCTGCAGCAGATGGATTTGCATATGGTGATGTCATCCAAGCAGTGGGTCAAAGTTGGCTTCAACCCTCATCTGCATATGAATAGAGAAGAGGGGCGTGCAGGGCATGGCGGCCTTTTGCGGCGCTTGGATGACCCCTAGTTCGCATTAAACACCTCCACCCTCCTTCGGTGTAGGGCTCATGTTGGCTATGCCCCAGCCCCTGAAGCATTCAAGCTGATTTCTTGCAGCAGCTGGGCACTGTAACAGCTCCAGAGCTGCTCTGTAAGGCAAGTAAAAGGGTGTGGGCCCTGCAGCACTACCTGTAGTTCGCATTGTGCGTTGGAAGGCACAAAGTAAGCAGACGGGAGAAGTCAGGATAGTGCGCAAGGGCATAGAAGGGAGCGGCTCAAGAAAAGAGAAGTGGAAACAGACAGCAAACTAGGCTGGAGAGAGACCTGAGACAAAGACATCTGAATTATACGAGAGCCGACCAGGGGAAACACAAATTATGCAGTCAAGTTTCCCACATTTGGAGAAATCACAGGGGCAGCACACCCAGAGTGCGATGGGTGAGCCTTGCCCTGGGAGAAGCACCTTCCTGATCATAGTATCTCACCTGGCAGGTAAGTAGGAGTTGGGCTAGAGCTGGGGAGGGTCGCTGCTCGGGCACCCCCCTGTCAAGTGAAGGAGATCCAACTGAGGCAGCACAAGGGAACTCTCGAAAGAAGAACAAGGCTAGAGGAAGATCTGAGACAAAGAAATCTGACTTTTACCAGAGCTGACCAGAGGAAAGCACAAACACAGTCCCCCACTACCACAAATAATGCAGTCAAGTTTCCCACATTTGGGGAAATCACAGGGGTCAGCATACCCAGAATGCAATGAATGAACCTCAACCTGGGAGAACAATCTTCATGACCATGGTATCTCCTATGCAAAATAAGTATGATTTGGGATAGAGCTGGGGAGGGCCGCTGCTCAGGCACATCTCTGTCAAGTAAAGGAGATTCAACTGAGGCAGCACAAGGGAACTCTCATCTGGGGACAACAACTGCAGGGAGAACACATATTTTCAGATGAACATGGGAGGGCAGAAGGCTGCCTAATACTGAAGCACCCCCAAACAACAAACCAAATGCAACAACTAGTGCAAGCATTCCTGGGGGAAGGCCTGCAGCAGATGGATTTGCATATGGTGATGTCATCCAAGCAGTGGGTCAAAGTTGGCTTCAACCCTCGTCTGCATATGAAAAGAAAAAAGGGATGTGCAGGGCATGGCGGCCTTTTGCGGCGCTTGGATGACCCCTAATTCACATTAAACACCTCCACCCTCCTTCGGTGTGGGGCTCATGTTGGCTATGCCCCAGCCCCTGAAGCATTCAAGCTGATTTCTTGCAGCAGCTGGGCACTGTAACAGCTCCAGAGCTGCTCTGTAAAGCATGTAAAAGGGTGTGGGCCCTGCAGCACTACCTGTAGTTTGCATTGACGTTGGAAGGCACAAAGTAAGCAGACAGGAGAGGTCATAATAGTGCGCAAGGGCATAGAAGGGAGCGGCTCAAGAAAAGAGAAGTGGAAACAGACAGCAAACTAGGCTGGAGAGAGACCTGAGACAAAGAGATCTGAATTATACGAGAGCCGACCAGGGGAAACACAAATTATGCAGTCAAGTTTCCCACATTTGGGGAAATCGCAAGAGCAGCACACCCAGAGTGCAATGGGTGAGCCTTGCCCAGGGAGAACACCTTCATGATCATAGTATCTCACCTGGCAGGTAAGTAGGAGTTGGGCTAGAGCTGGGTAGGGTCGCTGCTCGGGCACTTCCCTGTCAAGTGAAGGAGATCCAACTGAGTCAGCACAAGGGAACTCTCGAAAGAAGAACAAGGCTAGAGGAAGATCTGAGACAAAGAAATCTGACTTTTACCAGAGCTGACCAGAGGAAAGCACAAACACAGTCCCCCACTACCACAAATAATGCAGTCAAGTTTCCCACATTTGGGGAAATCACAGGGGTCAGCATACCCAGAATGCAATGAATGAACCTCACCCTGGGATAACAGTCTTCATTACCATGATATCTCCTATGCAAAATAAGTATGATTTGGGATAGGGCTGGGGAGGGCCGCTGCTCAGGCACATCTCTGTCAAGTAAAGGAGATTCAACTGAGGCAGCACAAGGGAACTCTCATCTGGGGACAACAACTGCAGGGAGAACACATATTTTCAGATGAACATGGGAGGGCAGAAGGCTGCCTAATACTGAAGCACCCCCAAACAACAAACCAAATGCAAGAACTAGTACAAGCATTCCTGGGGGAAGGTCTGCAGAAGATGTATTTGCATACAGTGATGTCATCCAAGCAGTGGGCCAAAGTTGGCTGGAACCCTCATCTGCATATGAAAAGAGAAAAGGGGTATGCAGGGAATGTATAACAAAGAATCTGTCTAGTTTTATCCACGTGTCGCGCAGTCTAAAACAAGGCTGCACAATAGCCCCCGCAACCAGGATAAGTGCCTCTCCAGAGCACCAGAAATGAATGAACAATAAACAAATTAGGCTGCGGGTACCAACAGGCACCTAGTAACAGTGCATAAATGAATGCATAAAGTGCTTGCATGCAATAAAAAAACAAAACATACAACCCTTAAGGTCACCGTGAAAGTCCAGGTTCTTACTCCTCACTCCTCCTCCTCTCAATGTAGTAGCATGTAAAACAGAGGGGAGAGGGGAACCACATGTGCAATAAAGTTTTTTAATGACACATATCGGGGAACATGGACATAACACAATAAACAGGTAGGGTAAAAATGTGCAGAATGATTCTCCAAAATGTGACAGCCACAAAGAGATATGCAGAGCAATTACCAGAGGGTTTGAGAACCCAAAAAAGTTCTCAAACAAGTTCTTTTAAATCCCAAAACCGCCCGGGCTGGAGCTGGAAAGTCCTCTGGTTCTTAGAAGTGCAGACCACCGTAAATGCCAGTCACAGATGGAATACGCCGACGCGTTTCAACTCCTATTCCTGGAGTCTTTTTCGAGGCTGAATACTCACTGCACCACACATCCAGATTTAAATAGCAAATCACAGCCAGATTCCAAATTGATTCCACCTGGCGTCATGTTCGGAAACCGCCGGGTTACCATAGCAACCTGAACTCCCACTCCGTCACTTCCGCCTCCGGAGTCCTAGATCTTTTTCTCGTAGTCGCTAGGTCTAGCGATACGTCACTTCCGGTTACGTCGTCTTGGAGTCCGTTGTCATGACAACTTGCCGCACAACGCTCATCTCTCTTCAGTATACTTCTATTCCAATGTCCGTAATCAGAGATAAGCTGGCGTAGACTTCTTTACAGTCAATTAAAAGTGTTTAATTAACATATAAAATCCACCTTATATCTACTGGTTCCAATATTAAATAACTGATCAGACAAATAGTGGTTCTAGAATAAAAAGATAAATATGGTAAAGCAAAAAAAAATATATACTAAAATGCATATATAAAATCAGATTAAAATAGCACCTACATGAACCACTTCAATTCAAAATCATTAGGCAGCACAAGGGAACTCTCATCTGGGGACAACAACTGCAGGGAGAACACATATTTTCAGATGAACATGGGAGGGCAGAAGGCTGCCTAACACTGAAGCACCCCCAAACAACAAACCAAATGCAACAACTAGTGCAAGCATTCCTGCGGGAAGGCCTGCAGCAGATGGATTTGCATATGGTGATGTCATCCAAGCAGTGGGTCAAAGTTGGCTTCAACCCTCGTCTGCATATGAAAAGAGAAAAGGGGCGTGCAGGGCATGGCGGCCTTTTGCGGCGCTTGGATGACCTATAGTTTGCATTAAACACCTCCACCCTCCTTCGGTGTGGGGCTCATGTTGGCTATGCCCCAGCCCCTGAAGCATTCAAGCTGATTTCTTGCAGAAGCTGGGCACTGTAACAGCTCCAGAGCTGCTCTGTATGGCAAGTAAAAGGGTGTGGGCCCTGCAGCACTACCTGTAATTCGCATTGTGCGTTGGAAGGCACAAAGTAAGCAGATGGGAGAAGTCAGGATAGTGCGCAAGGGCATAGAAGGGAGCGGCTCAAGAAAAGAGAAGTGGAAACAGACAGCAAACTAGGCTGGAGAGCTCTTCTGTCTATATTTTGCAAACCTGCTCTTGTCCTCTCCAGCTGCTCCATGTAGATTTGACGTCTGGAAAGGTGCATAACCCACTGACAAGCAGGCACACTCCTGCATGAGTTTTCTCTCTCACTAGCTGGATGATACACAGTCATTTGCATGTGCTCCACCTCCGACACACCACCCACCCAACCACCCAGTGACCAGAGCCACCCACAAGCCAACTGGCTCCGTGATTTAATTTGCACAGTGTAGTCATCCAGGCAGCATGTCCTTCTCAATGGAAGGATCTCTGGCTCCATGGAATCTTCCACATTGGAATGCTGCGGAATAAAAAGGATTTAAATATTCAGCTTGCTAGCATTCAATGTACCTGCGGCTTGGCTTTAGCACATGGGTCTTCATCCTGTGGCCCTCCAGCTGCTGTGAAACTACACATCCCAGCATGCCCTGCCACAGTTTTGCTATTAAGGTATGCTAAAACTGAGGCAGGGCATGCTGGGATGTGTAGTTCCACAGCAGCTGGAGGGTCGCAGGTTGAAGACCCATGTTCTAGCATGCCTGTTCTATGATGCATGTACCGTGATGTCACAATCAGCTTGGAATGGGGTGTCTAGCAGGCATTTGCTGACAGACACTTGAGGGAGACACACATCAGGAGATGAAGCATATCGGAGGTCTTCGATGCCTTTCCAGCAAATGCACACCACCTGCTGCTGGTCTGGAGACAAAACAATGCCCACAATCGAAGTCCCAAAATGCCCAACTACAGGATTCATGTAAGTAGTGAATTTAGGAATGAATTTAGAAGTAGGAAATTAAGTTAGTTCACAAGTACATTCAAATTCAGATCTAAAGTCTAGGTAGGCCTCACGTCCTGGCAGCCCCCAGCACTTAAAAATGCCTTGATTAGAGGTAGAGAATTCAATGTAGATAAAAAGTAGACACAAAATAAGACTCCACAGAGCAGTTATCAGGTGTCTTTATCAATTGTTGCATTTAAAAAATCAAGCAATTAGGGAACACAATGTTGCAACAATGTAACCCTATTTGCAAAATAGTACTGAATAAGTTTGTCGATGTAAGACATTTGCAAAGGCGCATCCAAAACACGCTGGAAAATGCAACTGAATCTGTTTTTGGAGGCTAGAATAGGAAATGTGCATCGGTCCTACAAGTACTGAAAGCTCTTCTACCATCTCCCTTTTCTGAAAAGCCATTTAATATATGGTTCCCAGATAGGGGACATATCAGATATTGCCTTTCAAAAGCAGCAAATATCATACCACTTCTATTGCCATCAAAGATAAACATTGATTGTTTTCAGATATTGTATTGAAAAAGCAGTCTTTATTGACATAAAGAAGCAAAAAAACATACATAAACATTACACACATAAGTACTGTGTTGCAGCACAGATAAAACACAATACAAATGCTGTCGGTATAGTACAGTTCAAGAACTACAGCACAGGCCAGCCTACACTATAAATCATGAACTGCACTATACATTTAAACTATACAATAATACAACAGTTAATAAGGCTATGTGTGTGGAGTGTAAGAGGGTGAGGGAATCACAAGACCGAAGCTTTATTGTAACACAGACACATATAAGGGGAGGGGCAATAAATAGAAAGGTATCCTTTACTATAGAATGTAGTCTAATCCGACCTCTGTGCTCTTCCACAACTGAAAAACGGATAGTGTTCCCAAGCCTTCCATCCTGGAATATCTTTGGTTTTTCGCCAATGAAGAAAACAATCCCTCCCTCCAGCAGACCCTTCAACCACGATACAAGATCACAGCCAAAAGGCCGAGAAGCAACTACACTTGAGCTTAACAAAAATGGCTAAAACTTAGTGGAGGAAAGTGCAGTGCACCAAAACATAAGCTGACACAATCATGGAGAATGTGCCAGCATATATGCTCTTCTATCTATATTTTGCAAACCTGCTCTTGTCCCCTCCAGCTGCTCTATGTAGATTTGACGTCTGGCAAGGTGCATAACCCACTGACAAGCAGGCACACTCCTGCATGAGTTTTCTCTCTCACTAGCTGGATGATACACAATCATTTGCATGTGCTCCACCTCCGACACACCACCCACCCAACCACCCAGTCACCAGAGCCACCCACAAACCAACTGGCTCCGTGATTTAATTTGCACAGTGTAGTCATCCAGGCAGCATGTCCTTCTCAATGGAAGGATCTCTGGTTCCATGGAATCTTCCACATTGGAATGCTGCGGAACAAAAAGGATTTAAATATTCAGCTTGCTAGCATTCAATGTACCTGCGGCTTGGCTCTAGCACATGGGTCTTCATCCTGTGGCCCTCCAGCTGCTGTGAAACTACACATCCCAGCATGCCCTGCCACAGTTTTGCTATTAAGGTATGCTAAAACTGAGGCAGGGCATGCTGGGATGTGTAGTTCCACAGCAGCTGGAGGGTCGCAGGTTGAAGACCCATGTTCTAGCATGCCTGTTCTATGATGCATGTACCGTGATGTCACAATCAGCTTGGAATGGGGTGTCTAGCAGGCATTTGCTGACAGACACTTGAGGGAGACACACATCAGGAGATGCAGCATATCGGAGGTCTTCGATGCCTTTCCAGCAAATGCACACCACCTGCTGCTGGTCTGGACACAAAACAATGCCCACAATCGAAGTCCCAAAATGCCCAACTACAGGATTCATGTAAGTAGTGAATTTAGGAATGAATTTAGAAGTAGGAAATTAAGTTAGTTCACAAGTACATTCAAATTCAGATCTAAAGTCTAGGTAGGCCTCACGTCCTGGCAGCCCCCAGCATTTAAAAATGCCTTGATTAGAGGTAGGGAATTAAATGTAGATTAGAAGTAGACACAAAATAAGACTCCACAGAGCAATTATCAGGTGTCTTTATCAATTGTTGCATTTAAAAAAAATCAAGCAATTAGGGAACACAATGTTGCGACAATGTAACCCTATTTGCAAAATAGTACTGAATAAGTTTGTCGATGTAAGACATTTGCAAAGGCGCAAACAAAACACGCTGGAAAATGCAACTGAATCTGTTTTTGGAGGTTAGAATAGATGCAGGATCAAGTAGCTCAATGGGTAGGGTATTTGATTAGAATTCAACAGGTTATAGGTTTGAATCCTGGGTATGATAGTTTGAGGTGTTATTTAATAAAGTATGTTTATATATTAGTCACACATGGCTTACTTGTACAAATGGCATGTCACCAGTTAGTGCTGACTGCTGATATGCCATTTGCACAAACACGCCATGTGTGACTGTATATGCATTTAAGGAGGGCACCCCGGCAATACCACAAACCATTGAGTGTCAAGTATACTAGATATATCTTCATATCTCATGTGCTTTCTCTGAGACCAATCTTGTTATGCCCCTTCCCCACAAGGCATGCGCCTTTTGTCCATATTGCAAAAATGGGGAGGGGGGGGGGCATATAATTATCTGTCACAGGGCACCAAAAAGTCTAGTTATGGCTCTGGTATGCATTATGTAATCTGGCAGACCATATCTCCAACACTGGCTGGTTGGAATAGAAATCCGGTTATCTATGTGAGCAAATGACCATCAACGATTTACTCTCAAACACTAGAAAATGGACAAAAATGGTCCCCTAAACAAATTGGTTAAATTTTGGGTTTAACCAATTTGTGTAATGACCATTTTTGACCACTTTTCTAGTGTTTGGGAGCAAATGGTTAATTGACATTTGCTCCTATACATTACCAGATTTTCATTCCATCCATCCAGACTGGATAGATAGCCTGACAGATAATTGTGTAGTGTACGCCCAGGATAACTGTCAGTTGTGCTTTCTTTTATGACGGCACATAAATGGGTGGGCAGATCCAGAGCAAGCACTGCTCACTCATGCATAGTTGTCAACTGATGTGAAGTTCCAGGGGGCAATCTCAGTTATAAAGAAAAGTATCTGGAAATTGTCCCTGGTTTAAAAAATAAATAAAAAAAAATTGATCAACTCCATTTATTTAGTATGATATCCCAGGTGATAGGATGCCGGCAGTCAGAACAACATACTTTATTAAATAACACATCTCAAACTACCATACCCAGGATTCAAACCTATAACCTGTTGAATTCTAATCAAACACCCTACCTATTGAGCTATTTGATCCTGCATAAAAATTGTGAACATTATATGAAGCTATTGGTACTTTGAAAAAAAAAGTATCAGCATTACAACGCAGGAGATCCATGCAGTTTGCAGCCACACACTACATGTATCTGCTCAGCCACAATGCTGATTATTTCTTCACAAAGTACAAGGTGAGCTCCAAACAGAATTCTCTAGCTTAGAATTATGCCAAACCTAGAAGTCGGGCCCCCCACCCTGGGATCCCCCAGAGGGAGGCCTGCACCGTCATGCGGCAGGCTTGTCCGTTTTGGAAGCAGGCTGATGGGCAGCCCAGGCTTGCTTCAGTCTGGGCTTGGCAGGTCTGGAAGCATGAGCTTGCTTTGGGTATGCCTGACCTTGGGTACGCTTTACCTTGAGGATGAAAGGGCCAAGGGAAAGTACTTTTAGCCTTCTGCGTGGTAGGAGTCATACTAGGTAGGCAAGCTGTTTTAGCAGTAGCCAGATCAGCTACAATCTTATTGAGGTCTTCTCCAAAGAGAGTGTCTCCCTTGAAAGGAAGCACCTCCAGGGTTTTCTTGGAATCCATATCCACCGACCAGGATCTCAACCAGCTGTATAAAGTATTACCTTGGAACTGGCTCTCCACTCCCCATTATCTGGTTATCATGGCTTCCTCCGCCAGTGTCCAGACTCGCTTGCTGAAGCTCGGCCACTTCTTCCTAGCAGCAGGCTCCTGGATCACTGGGCAGCAGAGGTGCTTGGGAGCCGGAAGGGGGCGGAGCAATCAGGCAGGCAGTTGCAGTGCTGCCCAGCTATCTGTGGTGTGAGAAGAAGCAGGGGCACCCCACCGCTGGCAGTGCTGCAGCTAGCGGTGGTGGCAGCGGCGAGGCTGCTGGGCTGGGTCTTGAAAAAGGTGGAAAGAAGGGTGTTACGGCATGGAATGTACAAACTGCGAGACCCTGCTGGTAGCGCCTTTGTCTATTTAGTAGGAAGGGCACGTAACAGCCGGAGGGCAATGGAGGAAGCCCCTTTAGGGCTGGAGCCCGGCGGCAACTGACTCCGTTGTCTCTGGCAGTTCCGCCCCTGGACTAGAGGAATGGTCAAGAACATGGCAACATTTAATGCCAAAAAATGCAAAATCATACACGTCTCAAAAATACAAAGGCTAACTATAATATTAAGGGCATTATAATGGCAAGAGGAAAGCTATCTAAGTATTACTATTTCAGGTGAGCAATGTAACAAAGCAATAGGAAAGGCAAGTCAGATGCTTGTTTGCATAGGTAAAGAACCAGTAGCAGAAAAAAGTAATACAGGTTGAGTATCCCATATCCAAATATTCCGAAATACGGAATATTCCGAAATACGGACTTTTTTGAGTGAGACTGAGATAGTGAAACCTTTGTTTTTTGATGGCTCAGTGTACACAAACTTTGTTTAATACTCAAAGTTATTAAAAATATTGTATTAAATGAACTTCAGACTGTGTGTATAAGGTGTATATGACACATAAATGAATTCTGTGAATGTACACACACTTTGTTTAATGCACAAAGTTATAAAAAATATTGGCTAAAATGACCTTCAGGCTGTGTGTATATGGTATATATGAAACATAAATGCATTCTGTGCTTAGATTTAGGTCCCATCACCATAATATCTCGTTATGGTATGCAATTATTCCAAAATACAGAAAAATCCGATATCCAAAATTCCTCTGGTCCCAAGCATTTTGGATAAGGGATACTCAACCTGTAATGCCACTGTATAGGTCCTTGGTACAGCCACATTTAGAATCCTGTGTTCAGTTCCAGAAGCCATATCTCAAGTCCTGTTGGAGAAAGAGCACTATATAAATAAATAGTATCAAAATTTGTTTCACGGCACCCCTAGGCCAAAGTTTTTTTTATTGAGAAATTCAGAAAAAAATGTAAAATCAAGTAAATTGTGTTTATAGCATGTCATCCTCAGGTTCAGTTATGTTGTGAGGGAATGGTTTTGCCAATTTAATAAAGTATAAATAATTTTAATTGGTCCTGGACCACCAAACTATGCTACCAGTGCAAGAACCCCAGTTTGGAAACTACTGCCATAAAATAAACCTTTTTTGTTTTTTTTAAACTACATGTAATACACCTTAGATCTCAGTTCCTAAAAGGTTTTAAACCCTTGCATACAGTAAACTACACATATTTAAAAATCCTACACCGGGCACAAGTGCTCACGGGCCAATTTCATGGCAGTCTCGGATAGGAGGGCATTGTGGATTCACCAAGGGAATGCTGATGCTGACTCCAAGAAGCCTCTTCAAGATCGCAGGAGCAGAGTCCTCTGCTTCTGCCAAATCCACTGCATGACGCTGGGGCTCTCTTGCAGGAGCCCACACCAGTGGGGGGCACCAGGGGCGAAACTACTGGCAGGGCAGGCAGTGCATTGCACTGGGGCCCCGCCGCACTCAAGGGCCCACAGCCGCCGGCATTACAATGAGTCACAATGACTCATTGTATCATGCCGCAGCCGCACACCAGCGCTCCCGTCAGGTATGCGTCCTGCGACTCCCGCCGCCCGCCCGTCGTAACGAACAGATCAGGCCAGGGCACTACGGGCAGCAGCCGCAGCACCAGACACGCTGCCGCCTCTGTAACACACGAAGAGGGAGGAGGGTCGCTTGGAGATGAGAGGAGCAGCGGCACGGGGGGGAGGAGGAGGAGGAGGGAGGTGAAGGAAGGAGCCGCAGCAGCGCTTTGTTACTGGTGGAGGCGCTGCTGCTGCTGCCCCTCTGCTTCACTATAGGCTGTCTTCCGAGAACAGCCTATAGTGAAGCAGAGGGGCAGCAGCAGCAGCGCCTCCACCAATAAGACAGCGCTGCTGCGGCTCCCTCCTCCACCTCCCTCCTCCTCCTTCTCTACTGCCCGGGAATCGTCAAGCTGCACGAGAAGCCTGAGCCAGCGGAGAGGGTAAGTATAATTCTTCTTTCTTTCTTTCTTTCTTTCTTTCTTTCGACTCTTTCTTTCTTTGTTGGGACTGCCTGCCGCTATGTGTAAAAAGGGGGAATCTGCCTGCCGCTATGTGTAAAAAGGGGGAATCTGCCTGCCGCTATGTGTAAAAAGGGGGAATCTGCCTGCCGCTATGTGTAAAAAGGGGGAATCTGCCTGCAGCTATGTGTAAAAGGGGGGAATCTGCCTGCAGCTATGTGTTAAAAGGGGGAATCTGCCTGCAGCTATGTGTAAAAAGGGGGACTGCCTGCCGCAATGTGTAAAAAGGGGGAATCTGCCTGCCGCTATGTGTAAAAAGGGGGAATCTGCCTGCAGCTATGTGTAAAAAGGGGGACTGCCTGCCGCAATGTGTAAAAAGGGGGAATCTGCCTGCCGCAATGTGTAAAAAGGGGGAAGCTGCTTGCCGCAATGTGTAAAAAGGGGGAATCTGCTTGCCGCAATGTGTAACAAGGGGGAATCTGCCTGCCGTAATGTGTAACAAGGGGGATGCTGTCTGCCGTAATGTGTAACAAGGGCACGCTGTCTGCCATAATGTGTAACAAGGGCAAGCTGTCTGCTGTAATGTGTAACAAGGGCTAGCTGTCTGCTGTAATGTGTAAAAAGTGTACGATGTCTGCCATTATGTGTAACAAGGGCAGGCTGACTGCTGTTATGTGAAAAAAGTGTACGCTGTCTGCCGCTATGTTTAACAAGGGCAGGCTGTCTGCCGTTATGTGTAAAAAGTGTACGCTGTCTGCCGCTATGTTTAACAAGGGCAGGCTGTCTGCCGTTATGTGAAAAAAATGTACGCTATGTGTAACAAGGGCACGCTGTCTGCCGTTGTGTAAAAAAGGGGGATGCTGTCTGCCGTAATGTGTAAAAAGGGGACGCTGTCTGCTGTAATGTGTAAAAAGAGGACGCTGTCTGCTGTAATGTGTAAAAAGAGGAATCTGTCCGCCGTGAGGTGTAAAAGGGTCTCTACCTGGTGTAGTGGTGCTACTGTGCGGCGTAATTTGAATAATGGAGACTACTGTGCACCGTTTTATGAATTGGTATTATTTTGTGGCCACACCCCTTAACCACGAAGCCACGCCACTATGTTTTTTTGCGCGCGCCTACAGCGCGCACTGCCCCTGTTTTGCATGCAGGGGTGGGGCTCCAATGCAGTTTCTTGCACACACTGCTAAAATGTCTAGTTACGGCACTGTTGCTAGGTATCCACTTCCCTGAGCAGGCCCCCCTCACCAGATCCTCTCCAGGGGTGAGGGGGTGGACTTGGATGGGAAGGGATGGGGGGGGGGGGGGCCCAAGCCATTTTGTCGCACATGGGCCCACTGCTCGCTAGTTCCACCACTGGGGGGCACGTCTAAAACTCTTCAGTCAGTTCTGGATTCATTCGGACCTGGACTCGTGGGTTTTACAAATAGTGTCCCAAGGGTACAAACTGGGGTTTCAAGAAGTTCCCCCTCACCGATTGTTCAAATCAGCCTTAGTCAGCAGGGAGAAGGTTTTTATTCAAGCCTCTTCGTGGTCCCGAAGCCGGACGGCTCAGTCAGACCAATCTTAAATCTGAAATCCCTTAATTTCTACCTAAAGAAATTCAATTTCAAGATGGAATCTCTCAGGGTAGTGATCTCCAGTCCGGGGGATAAAGGAGATTTCCTGGTTTTGGTAGACATAAAGGATGCCTACTTACATGTTCCCATTTAGCCACTGCATCAAGCTACCGGAGGTTTGCAATTCAGGATTGTCATTACCAATTTCAGACGTTGCCGTTTGGTCTGTCCACGGCTCCGAGGATTTTCACCAGGGTGATGGCGGAAATGATGGTTCTCCTTCGCAAGCAAGGAGTCACAATTATCCCGTACTTGGATGATCTCCTGATAAAGGTGAGATCCAGGTACCAGTTGGTGCAAAACATCTACTCTCCCTGACAGTTCTTTAACAACATGGTTGGCTCCTAAACTTGCCAAAATCGCAGTTGGTCCTAATGACGCGGTTGTTGTTTTTGGGAGTGATACTGGACACAGAAGAGGTTTTCTTCTAGTGGAATGGCTCTGGAGATCCAGAGTCTGGTCAAACAAATTCTGAAACCAGCAAGAGTGTTAATCCATCAATGCATTCGGTTGCTGGGGAAGATGGTTGCGGCCTACGAGGCCATTCAGTTTGGCAGGCTCCATGCCAGAGTGTTCCAGTGGGACCTGTTGGACAAGTGGTCCGGATCCCACCTACACATGCACCGGAGGATAATCCTGTCTTCCAAGACCAGAATCTCACTCCATTGGTGGCTGCACAGTTCTCACCACCTAGAGGGGCGATGGTTTGGGATCCAGGACGGGATCCTAGGGACCACGGATGCAACCCTCCGAGGCTGGGGAGCGGTCACACAGGGGGAAAACATCCAAGGAAGATGGTCAAGTCAGGAAAGTTGTCTCCACATAAATGTTCTGGAGTTAAGGGCCATTTAATAACTGCAGACACAGTACGCACTGGGACGGGTGCCCAGCATCCTCTACGGACTAAGAGAAAAGGATTTACCAGTAGGTATTAAAATCCTATTTTCTCTAAAGTCCTAGAGGATGCTGGGGACTCCGTAAGGACCATGGGGATAGACGGGCTCCGCAGGAGACATGGGCACTTTAAGAAAGACTTTAGTTCTGGGTGTGCACTGGCTCCTCCCTCTATGCCCCTCCTCCAGACCTCAGTTTGATACTGTGCCCAGTGGAGACTGGGTGCTTTTCATGAGCTCTCCTGAGCTTTCTGACAGAAAGTATTTTGTTAGGTTTTTAATTTTCAGGGAGCACTGCTGGCAACAGACTCCCTCATCGAGGGACTGAGGGGAGAGAAGCAGCCCTACTCTCTGAGTTGCAAGGTCCTGCTTCTTAGGCTACTGGACACCATTAGCTCCAGAGGGATTGGTACGCAGGATCTCACCCTCACCGTCCGTCCCAGAGCCGCGCCTCCGTCCCCCTCGCAGAGCCGGAAGATAGAAGCCGGGTGAGTATGAGAAGAAAAGAAGACTTCAGAGGCGGCAGAAGACTTCATGATCTTCACTGAGGTAACGCACAGCACTGCAGCTGTGTGCCTTTGCTCCCATACACCTCACATACTCCGGTCACTGTAAGGGTGCAGGGCGCAGGGGGGGCGCCCTGGGCAGCAATATAAACCTATTTAGCAAAAATATAACATATATACAGCTGGGCACTGTATATATGTATGAGCCCCCACCAATTTTACAGTTTAAGCGGGACAGAAGCCCGCCTCTGAGGGGGCGGGGCTTCTCCCTCAGCACTCACCAGCGCCATTTTTTCTCCACAGCACCGCTGAGAGGAAGCTCCCCGGACTCTACCCTGCTTATACCACGTTAGACAAGAGGGTTGAAAAGAGGGGGGGGGGGCACATAATTCGCAAATTACATACAGCAGCACTACTGGGCAAACATTAAGTTACTGTTTTATTCCTGGGTTATATAGCGCTGGGGTGTGTGCTGGCATACTCCCTCTCTGTCTCTCCAAAGGGCCTTGTGGGGAAACGGTCTTCAGAAAAAGCATTCCCTGTGTGTGTGGTGTGTCGGTACACGTGTGTCGACCTGTCTGAGGAAGAAGGCTATATTAGAGAGGAGCGGGAGCAAATGAATGTGGTGTCTCCGCCGACAGCTGATTGGATGGATATGTGGAATGTTTTAAATGCTAGTGTAAACTCATTGCACAAAAGATTAGACAAGGCAGAAGCTTTGGGACAGTCAGGGTCTCAACCCATGCCTGATCCTATGTTGCAGGGACTGTCAGGGTCTCATAAGCGCCCACTATCCCAGTTTGTTGACACAGATACCGACACGGATTCTGACTCCAGTGTCGATTACGATGATGCAAAGTTACAGCCAAAATTGGCAAAATCCATTCGATTTATGATTATGGCAATAAAAAAGGTTTTGCACATCACAGAGTAACCCCCTGTCGCTGACAAGAGGGTACATATGTACAAGGGAAAGAAGCCTGAGGTAACCTTTCCCCCCTCACACGAGCTGAACGAGTTATGTGAAAAAGCTTGGAAATCTCCAGATAAAAGACTGCAGATTTCCAAAAGGATTCTTATGGCGTATCCTTTCCCATCAACGGATAGGTTACGATGGGAATCCTCCCCTAGGGTGGACAAAGCATTAACACGCTTATCCAAGAAGGTAGCCCTCCCGTCCCAGGATACGGCTACCCTCAAAGAGTGTGCTGACCGCAAACAGGAGATTACCCTGAAGTCCATTTATACACATTCAGGTACCTTACTCAGACCGGCAATTGCGTCGACCAGGGTGTGTAGTGCTGTAGCGGCATGGACAAATGCCTTATCTGAGGGGATGGATAGCCTAGACAAGGATACTATTTTATTGACCCTGAGGCATATAAGAGATGCTGTCCTATATATGTGTGTATGCAAACTACCGGTGGTGCTGCAGGGCCCACACCCTTTTACTTGTCTTGTAGAGCAGCTCTGAAGCTGTTACAGTGCCCAGCTGCTGCAAGAAATCAGCTTGAATGCTTCAGGGGCTTGGGCATGGCCAACATGAGCCCCACACCGAAGGAGGGTGGGGGTGTTTAATGCAAACTTGGGGTTATCCAAGCGCCGCAAAGACCGCCATGCCCCGCATGCCCCTTTTCTCTTTTCATATACAGATGAGGGTTCCAGCCAACTTTGGCCCACTGCTTGGATGACATCACCGAATGCAAATCCGTCTGCTGCAGACCTTCCCCCAGGAATGCTTGCAATAGTTGTTGCATATGGTTTAATGTCTGAGGGTGCTTCAGTATTAGGCAGCCTTCCGCCCTCCCATGTTCATCTGAAAAGATGTGGTCTCCCTGCAGTTGTTGTCCCCAGACGAGAGTTCCCTTGTGCTTCCTCAGTTAAATCTCCTTAACTTGACGAGGGTGTGCCCGAGCAGCCGCCCTCCCCAGCCCTTTCCCAACATATACTTATCTTGCATATGAGATCTCTTGATCATGAAGATAGTTCTCACAGGTTGAGGTTCATCCTGGCCCCGCTCCCCGCTGGAGAGCGCTGATGGGGACAGCAGCGGGGCTTCAGCAGCAGGGTGAGTATGTGTGGCCAGAGACCTCCCTTCCCATGTGCAGGCCTGCAGAGTGTGCCGCGCAGGATGGGGCATGTGACACTCTCCCTCCCTGGGGCTCTTCCAGATGTAGCTCCTCAGCAGTATTTTTCCCGGGCTGCGCGGCGCTCTCCCCGACTGGCATCCGCCCTGGAACACTGCCTTCCTCAACGCAACATCAGCAGGGGGCCCGGGCCTCATCACCATCCCAGGTCTTTCTCATGTATGTATCATGTATGTGTGTGTGATATATGTATGAATCATATATGTTTGTGATAGATACATATATATATATATATATATATCCAATGTATGATTGCACTCACATCTTCCAATTATGCATACGCTGGGGTGTCAACCCGGATACCGAGGCATCCAAATATAGAGAAAGCAATTCAGAGGGGGCACTCACCAGACTTCTTTATATTTTACCAAATGTTCATTTATTGAAGATAATACTTTACATGATCAGCAATTCCTCAAGCGCTTTCGGCCCAAAACAAGGGCCTTCCTCAGGAGGTACTGTATAAAGATCACCAATTCCACCAACCGTGAACAATGAATCCAGACATCCAGCAGCAACACTGGTTCTGCCTGACTGGCCCTAAATACCCAAATCACTTGAAAATAGCGCCAAAACCGAATATGATGTCATCAGAGAGCGACACAAGGTTTCTCCACTGTGTAATTACCCAACCCTATGAGGGAAAAAGATGCAACAAACTAAACTCACCCCCAACACAAGACACAGGTGAATAGGCTCATGTCCGCTTGGTCTGGAGCATCAAAGGATGCCACCATAGCACATCGTGCACCGCCGGGACTCTGGAGCTGCCACTTCCGGTCTGTGAAACGCACATGTCGCACGGCCGGAAGTGTGCCTATGGAACGCAAACAGGAAGTAAAGTTCCGTTTTATCGGACACCACTGAGCCACATCAGAATTTGATTCCAAATCAATCCACTGGGTATAATTAAAGTTATAGCGTCTATAAGTGATACAGTGCATATGACATGCACCCGTAGGGTACTAGAGCCAGGCAGTGCAGAATAGAGGATTCCTATTATAAAATCACATAACACATCAACAACAGACAGACAACATGCATATTTGTCCAGATCCTCAAGGTACAGTAAAAACACGGACACCGCTATTATTAATTAATTTATACACCCGTTCCTGGGCTACTAATCCGTAATATAATGCACCCTTCTAGATTTCAAACTGTACCAAGGGGATCAAATCAAACATGCATGATTAAAACCAAACAGATTTTTTAGTGTTTTTTATATATCTATATAAGCACAATACAGTGTCCCTGTTGTGGGAATATTCATTATAATACTGACACTGTGTATAATAACACCAAAAAATATATATAAAAAATTTTTTTACAAAAGAAAAAGCAATAAAAAAGCATGCATCGGGCAAAAAAGGCCTAAGAATAGAATCTAACGTAAAAATATATTAAGCGGGTTGGACTCATTCAGACCATTCGGTGTTACGGAACCAAGTCTGTGTATCCATCTTGCTTCAAGTTTTCTAAGGAGGAGTGAGCGATCTCCCCCTCTAGTGGGGATGGGGACCCAATCTATGATTCTGCACTTTAAAGATGCCACTTGGTGTCCTTCCTTCAGGAAGTGTAAGGCCACCGGTTTGTCGGTACTGCCTGTTTGTAGCGCTTGATGAATTGAGCTGCGGTGGTTAGCCATTCGCTCCCTGAATGAACAGGTGGTCATTCCCACATATGGCAGTCCACATGGGCGTAGTAACATATAGACAACATGGTCCATCCGACAGTGTAACCGGTAACGGATGGTAATTGGTTTTCCACTCAACGGATGTGGGAACTTATCTCCGACCAGCATTGAGCGACATGTCACACAACCCAAACATTTGACGCAGCCTTTTCTTGTTTTGTGTAACCAATTCTTTGCCGAGTCACCAGTCTGTCTTGTAGGGTGCATCAACAGCTGTTTCAGGTTTCGGCCACGTCTAAATGCTAGCATAGGTGGATGTTCCAAAACTTTCTTAAATTTCGGATCTGAATTTAAGATAGGCCAGTGCTTCCTTAGTGATGATCTAATGGCTGGCGACTTAGCGTCAAATTGTGTGACATATATCATCCGCTGTTCTTTGGTCGGTTTAGCTTCACCAACGCGTGATCGTGCTCTTTCCAAACATTTGCTGATGGTGTCATTGCTGTACCCCCTCTGAATAAAACGAGCCTTCATCTCTTCAATCTGCTCTTCAGCAGTCATTGGATTCGTATTGTTTCTCAAGACTCGCATAAATTGTGAGATTGGAAGGCTTGATCTTAAAGCTGGCGGATGGTTACTTGTGGCGTGCAGAATCGTGTTACGGTCCGTCTCTTTTCTGAATAGTGTAGTCCCCAATTTAGTTCCGGCCCGAAAAATAGTCAAGTCCAAAAAATTGACAGACTTCATGTCTGAATGTCCCGTAAGACGCACGGTGGAATCCAGGTTATTCAGATATTCTAACATCTCATTAAACTCAAGTTCAGTACCGTCCCATAGCAAAAACACATCATCTATGAAACGCTTATAATACACAATCTTAGTGCTATATTTCGGCATGATGTTTACCGTTTCATACTCATGCATAAATATACCTGCATAAACAGGCGCCACGTTTGAACCCATGGCGGTCCCTGAGCATTGCATATAGTACTCTCCTTGATACATAAAATGATTGTTAGTTAATATCATCTCTAAGAATGCCAGAATACAATCAATAGGAATGGTACCAAAGTCAGTAGATACAAGTAAATTCCTTACTGCCTCTAGGCCTAGCCTATGGGGAATGATCGTATACAGTGACGATACGTCTAGTGTTGCAAGTAACACATTCTCTTTAATGTCCCCAAGGTCCACAATTCTGTCCAGAAAGTCACCAGTATCTTTAAGATAGCTTGGTATAAATGGTATTAATTCTTGAAGGAAACCATCCAAGAATATGGCTAAAGGTTGTAGAAGCGACCCCCTAGCAGAGATGATAGGTCTGCCAGGGGGGTTGACCAAAGACTTATGGACCTTGGGAAGCGTGTAAAGCATCGGGCAGATAGGAAAATCTACCTTTAAGTAGGTCGCCATCTGTTCCGTCAGCCAACCCATGCTGACCGATCTGTCAATTAATGTATCAACCTTTCTTTTCACCAGAGGCATGGGATTATGCGTACATTTAGAATAAACTTCAGGATTCGCGAGTTGCCGCCTGACCTCAGCATCATAGCTATCAAGATTCTGAATCACCACGGCACCGCCTTTGTCAGCGGGCCGAATAATAATCTTATCATTATTTCTCAGAGATCTTAAAGCTGTACGTTGGTCAGGTGTCAAATTTGGGAATCCCCTAGAGGTATCATTTCTAAAGTCATTTTCGGTCATCCTTAAAAAGGTCCGTATACTTGGGCTGGATGAGGGGGGATCAAACAGACTGGGTTTTTTAAGTATTTTGGGGTCAGTTAAATCCACACCCTCTTTCATAATTTTGTCCCCAAAGAACTCGCGTAAGCGCAGCTTACGCCCAAATTTATAATGATCAACCGCTAAGTTGAAATCGTCGTGTCTGGAGGTGGGTACAAAAGAAAGACCTAATGACAGGAGTGAAATCTCCCCTTTCGTCAGAACGTGATCAGATAGATTGAAAATGCTGTTCAATCCTTCTTTCTCCTCGCTCTTCTTTTTAAAGCTGCCTCTTCTTGGGTGGGGTCTTCTTGGTCTGCTGGATCTCTTGAGGGAGGTGGACGCGTACCTCTGCCTAAAAAACCACTCGGTGGGCGAGTCCCTCTAGCTTCAGAATCTGAAGCTGACTGTGATGTCGAGGAATCACTATTCTGTTGGAATCTATTGTGATAGGGCCTATTCTGTCTAAAGCGTCTAGTCACCCCTGTACCACCTGTTAACCACCTATAGACTTGATGGGTAGTGTAATCCTGAGTGACAATTTGTAACTTTTTCCTTTTTAAAGTCACCAACTGGTCCTTGAACGTATCTAATTGTGATTGCAATTTGTCACACCAGGTTTCCGTTTTATCTGCCTTCAAGGTTTGTAGATATTTTTTCTCAAAGGTCTCAATTTCCTCCCTGATTTTAACCAATTCTATCCCCACTTCTTCAATGACCAAGAGGATTAAGTCGAGTGAGCATTTATTTAAAACACCACACCATTTACTGCAGAAGGCTGCATTAGTTCTACCGATGGTGGGGGTGTTGCTCACTCGAAATCCACGTGGTATGCGTTTAGTTCGGTGGTATTCGGATAAGAATTGGCCGTGGAGTGTTAATTCCACCTCTCTACGTTTTAAACGTAGTACCTTGTGAAAGAGATCAATTGGTTTTTCTGCTGGAAGGCTAGTAAACTCAAAGTGATGGAAATATACTTTCTCAGCATCATCGTCAGTTAGTGATACCAACTGATTTTCTGCCGCAAATAACAATCCCTCATCAAAACCCACCGTGCCAGACTGGGACATTTCATATAGCAGTCATTCAGCTCCACAGAAACAATATAGACACTATTCAATGTATCATGAAACAAAAGCTGCTATCACAAAGAGTACATAAAAATCAATGGGACGGTACTAGCCCTATCATGCCCGATGCAAAAAAACCTCAAAAACAAGAAAATTGGTTAAAAATAAAGGTATTCAAAAAGGAATACCAACTGCAAAAAACCAGCAGTTGCTGTGTTGGATGTCCAAAGACTAATTATCCAGGATGTAGTTTCAGGTGTAATAACGGATGGGTGACTAATCAGGAGACGGTCCTTATTCTAAAAAGCCATTTCCTTAGATATATCCAATGTATGATTGCACTCACATCTTCCAATTATGCATACGCTGGGGTGTCAACCCGGATACCGAGGCATCCAAATATAGAGAAAGCAATTCAGAGGGGGCACTCACCAGACTTCTTTATATTTTACCAAATGTTCATTTATTGAAGATAATACTTTACATGATCAGCAATTCCTCAAGCGCTTTCGGCCCAAAACAAGGGCCTTCCTCAGGAGGTACTGTATAAAGATCACCAATTCCACCAACCGTGAACAATGAATCCAGACATCCAGCAGCAACACTGGTTCTGCCTGACTGGCCCTAAATACCCCAATCACTTGAAAATAGCGCCAAAACCGAATATGATGTCATCAGAGAGCGACACAAGGTTTCTCCACTGTGTAATTACCCAACCCTATGAGGGAAATTACACAGTGGAGAAACTGTACCTTGAGGATCTGGACAAATATGCATGTTGTCTGTCTGTTGTTGATGTGTTATGTGATTTTATAATAGGAATCCTCTATTCTGCACTGCCTGGCTCTAGTACCCTACGGGTGCATGTCATATGCACTGTATCACTTATAGACGCTATAACTTTAATTATACCCAGTGGATTGATTTGGAATCAAATTCTGATGTGGCTCAGTGGTGTCCGATAAAACGGAACTTTACTTCCTGTTTGCGTTCCATAGGCACACTTCCGGCCGTGCGACATGTGCGTTTCACAGACCGGAAGTGGCCGCTCCAGAGTCCCGGCGGTGCACGATGTGCTATGGTGGCATCCTTTGATGCTCCAGACCAAGCGGACATGAGCCTATTCACCTGTGTCTTGTGTTGGGGGTGAGTTTAGTTTGTTGCATCTTTTTCCCTCATAGGGTTGGGTAATTACACAGTGGAGAAACCTTGTGTCGCTCTCTGATGACATCATATTCGGTTTTGGCGCTATTTTCAAGTGATTGGGGTATTTAGGGCCAGTCAGGCAGAACCAGTGTTGCTGCTGGATGTCTGGATTCATTGTTCACGGTTGGTGGAATTGGTGATCTTTATACAGTACCTCCTGAGGAAGGCCCTTGTTTTGGGCCGAAAGCGCTTGAGGAATTGCTGATCATGTAAAGTATTATCTTCAATAAATGAACATTTGGTAAAATATAAAGAAGTCTGGTGAGTGCCCCCTCTGAATTGCTTTCTCTATATATATATATATATATATATATATATATATGTACACAGGGGGGTGGGGGATATAGCGACCGTCGGTGTCTTAAAAATAGTTCAGAAATTGTGGAGTTAAAATCGTATCTAAAATGAGTAACCAGATCTAGAAATTATTTAAAAAAGGGGGGTGATGTTTATTTAAACACTAAAACAGACAAATTAATTACATACAATCTCTAAAATTTAAGCAGCAACAATTCTTAAAAAATGGGATAAAAACAATAAACACAATGCTATAAATACCAGTTAAAAGATATAAAACAATTTTAACTTAACTTGGTATGAGGTCGCTACCTGGCAGTGACCTCATACCAAGTTAAGTTAAAATTGTTTTATATCTTTTAACTGGTATTTATAGCATTGTGTTTATTGTTTTTATCCCATTTTTTAAGAATTGTTGCTGCTTAAATTTTAGAGATTGTATGTAATTAATTTGTCTGTTTTAGTGTTTAAATAAACATCACCCCCCTTTTTTAAATAATTTCTAGATCTGGTTACTCATTTTAGATACGATTTTAACTCCACAATTTCTGAACTATTTTTAAGACACCGACGGTCGCTATATCCCCCACCCCCCTGTGTGCATTACTCGTTGTTTCAGGGAACTACCATCCCTGTGTTTTCTGGGGGACAGCTGACGCCCTGTGCTAATTCCTAGGGAGTGTCGTTAATTCTTACGTGGACTCTAGATTATTTGGTGCTGTACACAAGTGGCGCAATAAACTCTCCCCTATTTTTTGATATATATATATGTATCTATCTATCTATCTATCTATCGTATGTGTGTGTATATATGTATCTATCATGTATGTATGTATGTATGTATCTATCTTGTAGGTATGTGTTCTATCTATCTATCTATCTATCTATCTATCGTGTGTGTGATATATGTATGTATCTATCATGTATGTGTTATATGTATGTATCACACCTTCCTCTATACATATACATACATACATACATACATACACACACCTATATCTGTACGTACACTGACATACACACACCAACATCTATACATAAACACGCTGACCCCTAAACGTACACCAACGTACCCACATGTGAATCTATACATACATGTGCTGACACCTGGACATACACTGATGTACCCACACCTAACATCTATACATACACATGCTAACAACTGGACGTATACAGACGTACCCACATTTGCATCCATGCATATATAGATGTAGGTGTGTGTACGTCAGTGTACGTCCAGGTGTCAACGCGTGTATGTATAGATGCAGGTGTGGGTACGTCTGTGTATGTCCAGGTGTCAGAATGTGTATGTATAGATGCAGGTGTGGGAACGTCAGTGTAGGTTCAGGTGTCAGCGCGTGTATGTATAGATGCAGGTGCTTGTATGTCCAGATGTCAGTGCATATATGTATAGATGCAAGTGTGGGTACGTCGGTGTATGTCCATTTGTCAGCGCGTGTATATATAGATGCAGGTGCTTGTATGTTGGTGTATGTCCAGGTGTCAGCATGTGTATGTATAGATGCAGGTGTGGGAATGTTGGTGTATGTCCAGGTGTCAGGGCGTGTATGTATGGATATTAGGTGTGGGTACATCAGTGTATGTCCAGGTGTTAGCGCATGTATGTATAGATGCAGGATAATAATCGCACAGCGTGCCCCCCGCCAACCACAAACCTCCCCCACCCCCCTGTATGACATAAACACCGCTATTCCACTTACACACAATCATTTCAGTTTGCGACCAGGAGCCGGCAATGTATGTGCACCCAAATGAAGCCACTGTACATGCCCTGCAGGCTGCTATGTACTGCACAGGTGCAACAAATTTAAATGCCCTATCTTTAAAATGGGGCATATTTTACTAAATTAAAAAAACCTGTAACTTTCTGTAAAACCTTAACCCCAAAAGGCACTACACTAACATCGGGGTGTAGAGTTGGATGTTGATCCAAGGCACCAACAGGCTAAAGCTTTGACTGTTCCCAGGATGCCTTGCACCGCCTCCTCTATAACCCTGCCCAGTGGCGTAACAAGACCTTTGTGGGCCCCATAGCAAAATTCTGAATGGGCCCACCAGCACTCAACAAGAATGAGTGGCGTTTGGGGTCAGAAAAGTAGAGGGGAAGGGGTCTGACAGAGTAGGGGGCAGGACATGAATGAATAGAAACTGAGGTGTCCATTATATAAAGAAATACAGTATGTGTGTCTATGTGTATATCACACACACACATATAAGGGAAATTCAAATGCCCTCAATTATTGCGCCCATTACACTCTGGTTTAGGTGCACAAAGCACCTAAACCTGAATAAAGTAATAGGCGCGATCGTGAAAAGACACCGTTTGGTTGCCCAAATGGGTCTCTTTGCACACATTTCAGCTTGTTTCCCCTGGGGGTAGCGAGCTGAAATAAACATGTCGCACCCGTTGGCAGCAACATTAGAATAGCTGCTGACGGGCACGATTGAGGGAGGAAAGGGACATTTGAATCCAGCCCATAGATGCAATGTGAATATGTAATTTGTACCTTCCTATCTTAAAATGTATATAGTAGTGTATACACTAGAGGTCTTTCCGAACCCCCTAATCCTAACATTGTAATTTGCTTTAGGGCGCACCTCCAATTAGTCTAGTGTTTCGTATTTTCACATTAAATACTTTCTTGCATTGGTTGGTTAAAGATTAGATCGTATATTTTTCTAGATATAGCTGTGCATAGTCTACAAGGCTACATGCTTCTCCCCTAACTAGAGATGTGCAGCGGGCATTTTTCGTGTTTCATGTTTTGGTTTTGGTTTCGGATCCGCAGTTGTGTTTTGGATACGGACGCGTTTTGGCAAAACCACACTTTCGGGTTTTGGATTCGGGTGATTTTTTTTTAAAACCTCAAACAGCTAAAATCATAGAATTTGGGGGTAATTTTGATCCTATAGTATTAAGCTCAATAACCAATTTCTACTCCTTTCCAGTCTATTCTGAACACCTCACACCTCCCAATATTATTTTTAGTCCTAAAATTTGCACCAAGGTCCCTGGATGACTAAGCTAAGCGACCCAAGTGGGCAGCACAAACACCTGGCCCATCTAGGAGTGGCACTGCAGTGTCAGACAGGATGGCACTTAAAAAAATAGCCCCAAACAGCACATGATGCAAAGATAAATAAAAAAAGAGGCGCAAGATGAAATTGTAGTGTGTCTCTCCTGCTCAGTGTCAGTTCTCAGTAGTATCCTCATCAGTGCTCAGTATCACTGCTCATTGTCTTGTGCTGCATTGTGGTGCTCAGTATACTAGAGTACATTACTAATAGTCCAGTGCTGCATCTTGCTGCTCAGTGTCAGTTCTAGTATCCTCATCAGTGCTCAGTATCACTGCTCATTGTTTTGTGCTGCATTGTGGTGCTCAGTATACTACAGAACATTACTAATAGTCCAGTGCTGCATCTGGCTGCTCTGTGTCAGTTCTAGTAATCTCATCAGTGCTCCGTATCACTGCTCATTGTCTTGTGGTGCTCAGTATACTACAGTACATTACTAATACTCCAGTGTCTTGTGCCGCATATGGCTGCTGTAGGGTGCTGTGGTAGTGTCCTGTCACTGTGCATATGTCATCATTCCAGTCACAGTGACATACCCTCCAACTGTATCTTTTTAATAGGTACAGTACCTTTTTTTCATGGTCTGTACCTATTTTTGGCTCTCCAAACTTCCATTGAAAGTATAGGAAAAGGGGCGTGACCACGCCCCTTTACCTGTGACCACGCCCCTTTTTCTAATTTGTACCGATTTTTGTGTGTAAAATGTTGGAGGGTATGCAGTGATATCTGGTATCTATCTAGTGGTATCTAATTCCAGACATTACAACCGTCTAATTCCAGATATATTACTGGCATATAATTCCACACATTAAAAAATGGAGAACAAAAAGGTGGAGGGTAAAATAAGAATTTACTTACCGATAATTCTATTTCTCGTAGTCCGTAGTGGATGCTGGGGACTCCGTCAGGACCATGGGGAATAGCGGCTCCGCAGGAGACAGGGCACAAAAGTAAAAGCTTTAGGATCAGGTGGTGTGCACTGGCTCCTCCCCCTATGACCCTCCTCCAAGCCTCAGTTAGGATACTGTGCCCGGACGAGCGTACACAATAAGGAAGGATTTTGAATCCCGGGTAAGACTCATACCAGCCACACCAATCACACTGTACAACCTGTGATCTGAACCCAGTTAACAGCATGATAACAGCGGAGCCTCTGAAAAGATGGCTCACAACAATAATAACCCGATTTTTGTAACAATAACTATGTACAAGTATTGCAGACAATCCGCACTTGGGATGGGCGCCCAGCATCCACTACGGACTACGAGAAATAGAATTATCGGTAAGTAAATTCTTATTTTCTCTGACGTCCTAAGTGGATGCTGGGGACTCCGTCAGGACCATGGGGATTATACCAAAGCTCCCAAACGGGCGGGAGAGTGCGGATGACTCTGCAGCACCGAGTGAGAGAACTCCAGGTCCTCCTCAGCCAGGGTGTGCCCCTGACCAAGTAGCAGCTCGGCAAAGTTGTAAAGCCGAGACCCCTCGGGCAGCCGCCCAAGATGAGCCCACCTTCCTTGTGGAATGGGCATTTACATATTTTGGCTGTGGCAGGCCTGCCACAGAATGTGCAAGCTGAATTGTACTACACATCCAACTAGCAATCGTCTGCTTAGAAGCAAGAGCACCCAGTTTGTTGGGTGCATACAGGATAACAGCAAGTCAGTTTTCCTGACTCCAGCCGTCCTGGAAACCTATATTTTCAGGGCCCTGACAACATCTAGCAACTTGGAGTCCTCCAAGTCCCTAGTAGCCGCAGGTACCACAATAAGCTGGTTCAGGTGAAACGCTGACACCACCTTAGGGAGAAACTGGGGACGAGTCCGCAGCTCTGCCCTGTCCGAATGGACAATCAGATATGGGCTTTTGTGAGACAAAGCCGCCAATTCTGACACTCGCCTGGCCGAGGCCAGGGCCAACATCATGGTCACTTTCCATGTGAGATATTTCAAATCCACAGATTTGAGCGGTTTAAACCAATGTGATTTGAGGAATCCCAGAACTACGTTGAGATCCCACAGTGCCACTGGAGGCACAAAAGGGGGTTGTATATGCAGTACTCCCTTGACAAACTTCTGGACTTCAGGAACTGAAGCCAATTCTTTCTGGAAGAAAATCGACAGGGCCGAAATTTGAACCTTAATGGACCCCAATTTGAGGCCCATAGACACTCCTGTTTGCAGGAAATGCAGGTATCGACCGAGTTGAAATTTCTTTGTGGGGCCTTCCTGGCCTCACACCACGCAACATATTTTCGCCACATGTGGTGATAATGTTGTGCGGTCACCTCCTTCCTGGCTTTGACCAGGGTAGGAATGACCTCTTCCGGAATGCCTTTTTCCCTTAGGATCCGGCGTTCAACCGCCATGCCGTCAAACGCAGCCGCGTTAAGTCTTGGAACAGACATGGTACTTGCTGAAGCAAGTCCCTTCTTAGCGGCAGAGGCCATGAGTCCTCTGTGAGCATCTCTTGAAGTTCCGGGTACCAAGTCCTTCTTGGCCAATCCGGAGCCACGAGTATAGTTCTTACTCCTCTACGTCTTATAATTCTCAGTACCTTAGGTATGAGAAGCAGAGGAGGGAACACATACACCGACTGGTACACCCACGGTGTTACCAGAACGTCCACAGCTATTGCCTGAGGGTCTCTTGACCTGGCGCAATACCTGTCCAGTTTTTTGTTCAGGCGGGACGCCATCATGTCCACCTTTGGCCTTTCCCAACGGTTCACAATCATGTGGAAGACTTCCCGATGAAGTCCCCACTCTCCCGGGTGGAGGTCGTGCTGAGGAAATCTGCTTCCCAGTTGTCCACTCCCGGAATGAACACTGCTGACAGTGCTATCACATGATTTTCCGCCCAGCGAAGAATCCTTGCAGTTTCTGCCATTGTCCTCCTGCTTCTTGTGCCGCCCTGTCTGTTTACGTGGGCGACTGCCGTGATGTTGTCCCACTGGATCAATACCGGCTGACCTTGAAGCAGAGGTCTTGCTAAGCTTAGAGCATTGTAAATTGCTCTTAGCTCCAGTATATTTATGTGGAGAGAAGTCTCCAGACTTGATCACACTCCCTGGAAATTTTTTCCTTGTGTGACTGCTCCCCAGCCTTTCAGGCTGGCATCCGTGGTCACCAGGACCCAGTCCTGAATGCCGAATCTGTGGCCCTTTAGTAGATGAGCACTCTGCAGCCACCACAGAAGAGACACCCTTGTCCTTGGAGACAGGGTTATCCGTTGATGCATCTGAAGATGCGATCCGGACCATTTTTCCAGCAGATCCCACTGAAAAGTTCTTGCGTGAAATCTGCCGAATGGAATCGCTTCGTAAGAAGCAACCATTTTTCCCAGGACCCTTGTGCAATGATGCACTGACACTTTTCCTGGTTTTAGGAGGTTCCTGACTAGCTCGGATAACTCCCTGGCTTTCTCCTCCGGGAGAAACACCTTTTTCTGGACTGTGTCCAGAATCATCCCTAGGAACAGCAGACGTGTCGTCGGAGACAGCTGCGATTTTGGAATATTTAGAATCCACCCGTGCTGTCGTAGAACTACTTGAGATAGTGCTACTCCGACCTCCAACTGTTCTCTGGACCTTGCCCTTATCAGGAGATCGTCCAAGTAAGGGATAATTAAGACGCCTTTTCTTTGAAGAAGAATCATCATTTCGGCCATTACCTTGGTAAAGACCCGGGGTGCCGTGGACAATCCAAACGGCAGCGTCTGAAACTGATAGTGACAGTTTTGTACCACGAACCTGAGGTACCCTTGGTGAGAAGGGCAAATTGGGACATGGAGGTAAGCATCCTTGATGTCCAGGGACACCATATAGTCCCCTTCTTCCTGGTTCGCTATCACTGCTCTGAGTGACTCCATCTTGATTTGAACCTTTGTATGTAAGCGTTCAAATATTTCAGATTTAGAATAGGTCTCACCGAGCCGTCTGGCTTCAGTACCACAATATAGTGTGGAATAATACCCCTTTCCTTGTTGTAGGAGGGGTACTTTGATTATCACCTGCTGGGAATACAGCTTGTGAATTGTTTCCAATACTGCCTCCCTGTCGGAGGGAGACGTTGGTAAAGCAAACTTCAGGAACCTGCGAGGGGGAGACGTCTCGAATTTCCAATCTGTACCCCTGGGATACTACTTGTAGGATCCAGGGGTCCACTTGCGAGTGAGCCCACTGCGTGTTGAAACTCTTGAGACGACCCCCCACCGCACCTGTTTGTACGGCCCCAGCGTCATGCTGAGGACTTGGCAGAAGCGGTGGAAGGCTTCTGTTCCTGGGAATGGGCTGCCTGCTGCAGTCTTCTTCCCTTACCTCTATCCCTGGGCAGATATGACTGGCCTTTTGCCCGCTTGCCCTTATGGGGACGAAAGGACTGAGGCTGAAAAGACGATGTCTTTTTCTGCTGAGATGTGACTTGGGGTAAAAAAGGTGGATTTTCCAGCTGTTGCCGTGGCCACCAGGTCCGATGGACCGACCCCAAATAACTCCTCCCCTTTATACGGCAATACTTCCATGTGCCGTTTGGAATCTGCATCACCTGACCACTGTCGTGTCCATAAACATCTTCTGGCAGATATGGACATCGCACTTACTCTTGATGCCAGAGTGCAATTATCCCTCTGTGCATCTCGCATATATAGAAATGCATCCTTTAAATGCTCTATAGTCAATAAAATACTGTCCCTGTCAAGGGTATCAATATTTCCAGTCAGGGAATCCGACCAAGCCACCCCAGCGCTGCCCATCCAGGCTGAGGCGATCGCTGGTCGCAGTATAACACCAGTATGTGTGTATATACTTTTTAGGATATTTTCCAGCCTCCTATCAGTTGGCTCCTTGAGGGCGGCCGTATCTGGAGACGGTAACGCCACTTGTTTTGATAAGCGTGTGAGCGCCTTATCCACCTTAAGGGGTGTTTCCCAACGCGCCATAACTTCTGGCGGGAAAGGGTATACCGCCAATAATTTTCTATCGGGGGAAACCCACGCATCATCACACACTTCATTTAATTTATCTGATTCAGGAAAAACCACATGTAGTTTTTTCACACTCAACATAATACCCTTTTTTGTGGTACTTGTAGTATCAGAAATATGTAACATCTCCTTCATTGCCCTTAACAAGTAACGTGTGGCCCTAAAGGAAAATACGTTTGTTTCTTCACCGTCGACACTGGAGTCAGTGTCCGTGTCTGTGTCTGTGTCGACCGACTGAGGTAAAAGGACGTTTTAACGCCCCTGACGGTGTTTGAGACGCCTGGACAGGTACTAATTGGTTTGCCGGCCGTCTCATGTCGTCAACCGACCTTGCAGCGTGTTGACATTATCACGTAATTCCTTAAATAAGCCATCCATTCCGGTGTCGACTCCCTAGAGAGTGACATCACCATTACAGGCAATTGCTCCGCCTCCTCACCAACATCGTCCTCATACATGTCGACACACACGTACCGACACACAGCACACACACAGGGAATGCTCTGATAGAGGACAGGACCCCACTAGCCCTTTGGGGAGACAGAGGGAGAGTTTGCCAGCACACACCAAAAACGCTATAATTATACAGGGACAACCTTTATATAAGTGTTTTTCCCTTATAGCATTTTAATATATATAGTCATATCGCCAAATAAGTGCCCCCCCTCTCTGTTTTAACCCTGTTTCTGTAGTGCAGTGCAGGGGAGAGCCTGGGAGCCTTCCCACCAGCATTTCTGTGAGGGAAAATGGCGCTGTGTGCTGAGGAGAATAGGCCCCGCCCCCTTTTCGGCGGGCTTCTTCTCCCGTTTTTCTGAGACCTGGCAGGGGTTAAATACATCCATATAGCCCCCAGGGGCTATATGTGATGTATTTTTAGCCAGAATAAGGTACTATCATTGCTGCCCAGGGCGCCCCCCCCAGCGCCCTGCACCCTCAGTGACCGCTGCTATGAAGTGTGCTGACAACAATGGCGCACAGCTGCAGTGCTGTGCGCTACCTTATGAAGACTGAAAAGTCTTCTGCCGCCGGTTTCTGGACCTCTTCACTTTTCGGCATCTGCAAGGGGGTCGGCGGCGCGGCTCCGGGACGAACCCCAGGGTGATACCTGTGTTCCGACTCCCTCTGGAGCTAATGGTGTCCAGTAGCCTAAGAAGCCAATCCATCCTGCATGCAGGTGAGTTCACTTCTCTCCCCTAAGTCCCTCGATGCAGTGAGCCTGTTGCCAGCAGGACTCACTGAAAATAAAAAAAACCTAACAAAACTTTTACTCTAAGCAGCTCTTTAGGAGAGCCACCTAGATTGCACCCTTCTCGGCCGGGCACAAAAATCTAACTGAGGCTTGGAGGAGGGTCATAGGGGGAGGAGCCAGTGCACACCACCTGATCCTAAAGCTTTTACTTTTGTGCCCTGTCTCCTGCGGAGCCGCTATTCCCCATGGTCCTGACGGAGTCCCCAGCATCCACTTAGGACGTCAGAGAAAATAGGGAAAGATCAAGATCCACTTCCACCTAGTGCTGAAGCTGCTGCCACTAGTCAAGGCAGAGACAATTCAATGCCATCAACATTATGTAATGATTATACGATACATTATATATCATATCATTGTATGGTTGTAAAATACAACTTAAAAACTTTAATGAATAAATACATAAAGTAGCTTTTATGTAACCTTTTTAAACCTATTAGCAAAGACCGAATCTCATCGTGTGTGTATAGGCCTTTAGTTCAACAACAGCATGGGACCAGTTAGTGTGTTTTGACCACTGCACAGCACCTGGTGTTATATAGTAAGCACCACTATGGCATAGTATACAGCATTATGGGCCTGATATGAGTGTGACCAGCGGTGATGTGGAATGCAGTAGGAGGTGCTGTTTAGTAAGCACCACTTCTATATTCACCATGCAGTATATTGTGTGAATATAGAAGTGTTGGCTGTGTTATGTATTAGAGTAATTATTGCAGCTCCCAGCTAAAATTGCAACAATGTAATTTCGTGACAAGCTGCAGAGATTAACCCTTTCTGTGGCTGCTGCACAACCTCTATTCATATCGCTGAATTCAATTAGGGAGATGTTCTCACCCCGCGAGCAAGCGCAGGTATATGCCACACTTATGGTAACATTGGATTTGCAGATATTTTCTTGCAGGGGTGTTTCTAAACAATTTGGCTTCAAATGCGTGCCCCCCGCCACCATTGGCATTAAAAATTGTGCCCCTCCCCCATATATATATATATATAAAAAACTATATTTGCGTGAGCGCTCCGGACGGGATGGGGGGGCGTGACCTCGCAAAAATGGGTATGGTCTCCATAAAATGGGCGTAGCCTTGCAGGCAAAGACTACCTTACACCCCAGTTCTTGACCCTGCACCAACAGACCTCGGCCACCACAGGGAAAAAAGTACAGTAATTTCCACCATGTTAAGCCCCACACATTAATGCCCTTTGGAACATATTATGTCACTCACCACAATATCTGTGATACACTATGCCCTACAGTAAAGCTTCTAATTACTTTTACAAAAACTGCTCAATGCCAAGAGTTTCACGTGCTGGGTGTCATGCTCATTGCCAGGGGTTTCACTCTCTGGGTGTCATGCTCATTGCCAGGGGGAACGCAGTAGGAGGTGTTATATAGTAAGCACCACTATGGCATAGTATATAGCATTATATATATTGTGAGCACTGGTGATGTTGAGTGCAGTAGAGCTGCTGCTGGGTAATTACAATTGACTACAACCACCAATATATTCTGCTGCACTATATATATGCAAAGCTAATTCTGCTGGGTAATTACAACTGACTACAACCACCAATTTATTCTGCTGCACTATATCTATATTTGCAAAGCTAATTCTGCTGGGTAATTACAATTGACTACAACCACCAATATATTCTGCTGCACTATATCTATATATGCAAAGCTAATTCTGCTGAGTAATTACAATTGACTACAACCACCAATATATTCTGCTGCACTATGTCTATATATGCAAAGCTAATTCTGCTGGGTAATGCAAATTGAAACATTATTGCATAGTATGTGATTTTGAAGTACTTTTTTAAAGTTTTGAATGATATAGACCCAGTTTAATCTTTGTGGAATGCCTGGTTGTTGTTTTTAAGGTAATTTATTGCCTGGCATTTGAGGGGGTGGGGTGTGGTTACAGATTTCAATTATTGGTTTCACTTGTAATAGTCTTCTACTTAAGTCCAATGGTATAGGCTGTGCATTTATTGATCTAAGCGTGCATTTTTATCAAAGCGTGATAAAATTGACACATAACAGCAGCGTTCAATCAGCGTTAATTTATCTTCAGCTGATATTGATTGTGAATTGACGTTTCTTCTCTTCTTGTCACCTACAGGTAATTACAATTGACTACAACCACCAATATATTCTGCTGCACTATATCTATATATGCAAAGCTAATTCTGCTGGGTTATGCAAATTGAAACATTATTGCATAGTATGTGATTTTGAAGTACTTTTTTAAAGTTTTGAATGATATAGACCCAGTTTAATCTTTGTGGAATGCCTGGTTGTTGTTTTTACGATAATTTATTGCCTGGCATTTGAGGGGGTGGGGTGTGGTTACAGATTTCAATTATTGGTTTCACTTGTGATAGTCTTCTACTTAAGTCCAATGGTGTAGGCTGTGCAAAGCCATTTGGCTGTGCATTTATTGATCTAAGCGTGCATTTTTATCAAAGCGTGATAAAATTGACACATAACAGCAGTGTTCAATCAGCGTTCAATCGAAGTGAAAAAGAAGGAAAACAGAAGCACACCAATCTAACAAAACAAAGAAAACTGAAGAACTAATAACAAATGTGAGTCACTTACTCCTCAGATCACTCACCTCCTGATTGTTGCATCTGATTACATAGCACAGAACTACCTTACTTGGACATTTCATAAACCATCCATTTCACCTACAAATGCCTGTATCTGTATTATTGTAATTTTGTTTTTTAAGCACAGCTGCACCAATGCAATTTTACCTGCAAACACTTAAAACATCTAACATAATTACCATTGCTTCTTAAACCTCTCACAATCCTTTCATTTCTTACACTCCAAATACTTTTCTGCACCCACTTTATCTACGCTTTTGACTCATTTCATACTAAATCTACACCCCTTGAGCCTACACTGCTTTTCTCACCTGCATTTCTGCAATTCTTCTGCTCGGATTGCCTTACAGTCTCCTCTCCTACTTCCACTTTCCCTCAACCTATTTACCTACTTAACACTATGTCAAGGTTTTCTTATACTCCCCACATCACTCAGTGTCTACCTAATAATGTATCTTTAGCCTTCCCCCCTAGTCTCCTCCACCTCCTCCTCTCTCCCCTCCTCTGTCTCCCCTCCATCCCTCTGTTTTCTTCCCCCACCTTTCCTGTTACCCCACTTTCATTCACCTCTGCCCCATGGTCCTGCTACCCCACAACTCAGCCCTGCTCCCTCTCTCCCTTCCCTGTCACCTCCCCACACCCCCATCCACATCACACTGACCTCCCTCCCTGCCCACCTCCTGCAGTTTCCCCTCCTAGCTCAGGCACCCGTACCAACACTACTCTCTCATCATCCCTGCCCTCAAAGTTAATCCCACCTCATCGCTACAGCAACCCTGAAAATCTAATTCACATCTCTCCCACAAACTCATACCCCCTATCCTGTGCCCTCTGGAATGCCAGATCTGTTTATAACAAACTGGTCCCCACTCATGACCTTTTCATTTCCAACTCCCTACACCTACTAGCCATTACTGAAACTTGGATTACGCCCTCTGACACTACTTCTGCTGCTGCTCTCTCTGCTGGGGGCCTTACATTCACACACACACCCCGACCTGGGGGTCGCCATGGGGGTGGTGTTGGGGTCCTTTTACCTTCTAGTTACTCCTACCAACTCATACCACCAGAACCATCCCTTATATTCTCTACATTTGAGGTCCACGCCATATGCCTCTTCCAACCAGTCCATCTTAGAGTAGCTGTCATTTACCGCCCCCCTGGCACTGCTTCCAAATTAATCGACAACTTTGCTTCCTGGCTTCCTCACTTCCTCTCTTCTGACATTCCCACCATTATCCTAGGCGATTTCAACATCCCTATTGACATCCCCACACAATCCCCTGCCTCTAAACTCCTTAACCTCACCTCTTCACTTGGTCTCTCCCAGTGGACCTCCTCACCCTCCCATGTGAATGGGAGCTCACTGGATCTGGTCTTCACTCACCGCTGTGATATTTCTGATTTTTCCAACTCCCCATTTCCCCTCTCTGACCACCACCTGCTCTCCTTCAACCTATCTCTCTCGACTTCCCCATCTCAACCTCCTAAGGCTACCATCACTAAGCGTAACATTGAAGCTATTGACACCACATTCCTTTCCTCCCTGTTTGACTCACTTCTCTCTCCTATTCTCTCTCTCTCATGCCCTGAACAAGCCACTTCCACATACAATGCTTCCCTTACTTCTGCTCTTGACTCTGTTGCTCCACCAACCACTATTCACCCTCACAAATTAACACCTCAACCCTGGCACACCAAATGCACCAGATATCTGCAAAAATGCTCACGTACGGCTGAGCGACACTGGAGGAAATCACGCTCTAAGGCAGACTTCCTCCATTTCAAACTTATGCTCTCATCCTTCAGTGCTGCCCTTTCTCTTGCTAAACAGTCATACTTAAAGAACCTCATCTCCTCCCAGTCTTCCAACCCCCGGCGCCTCTTTGCCACTCTCAACTCACTCCTCTGCCCACCTCCACCTCGTCTCCCTTCCTCACTCTCTGCTCTTGACTTTGCCACTTACTTCACATCCAAAATTGACTCCATACGTCAGGACATCACATCACACCAGACTATCAGTAACCAGCCTTCTCCCAACCCTTACGAACCCTCCCCATCCCTCGCACCAACTCTGTCATCTTTCTCCCATGCATCTGGAGAGGAAGTCATGGCCCTCATTCGTTCCTGTCCCCTCACCACCTCCCCACTTGACCCAATCCCCTCCTGCCTCCTTTGCCACCTCTCTTCTTCTGCTTTTTCCCATCTTTCCCACCTTCTCAATCTCTCCCTCTCATCAGGCACTGTCCCCTCTGCCTTCAAGCACGCTCTCATCTCTCCTATTCTTAAAAAACCTACCCTTGATCCAAACACTCTCTCCAACTACCGACCCATCTCTCTCCTCCCTTTTGCCTCCAAACTCCTTGAGCGTATTGTCTACAACCGCCTTACTTCCTTTCTTTCCTCACACTCACTGCTTGACCCATTCCAGTCTGGCTTCCGTCCTCTCCACTCCACTGAAACTGCCCTTACAAAAGTATGCAATGACCTCCATGCTGCTAAATCTAAGGGACACTACTCTCTACTTATTCTACTTGATCTCTCTGCTGCTTTTGACACTGTGGACCATCCTCTCCTACTGCAAATCCTTCACTCCATTGGTCTGCGTAACACAGCCCTCTCTTGGTTGTCGTCCTACCTTTCTGACCGTTCATTCTCTGTCTCCTCTCATGACTCCACCTCCCCCTCACTTCCACTAACTGTAGGGGTACCCCAAGGTTCTGTCCTTGGTCCTCTTCTCTTCTCTCTCTATACGTCCTCACTAAGTAAGCTCATTAGTTCTTTTGGTTTCCAATATCATCTCTATGCTGATGACACTCAAATCTATCTTTCCTCTCCAGACCTCTCCCCTACTCTCCTCACTCGTATCTCCAACTGTCTCTCTGCTATCTCTTCCTGGATGTCCCAGCTCTTTCTTAAACTTAACATGTCTAAGACCGAGCTGATCATCTTCCCTCCCTCCCGCATAACCTCACCTCCTACAATCTCATTATCTATTGATGGCACTACTATCTCCTCTACCCCCCAAGTGTGCTGTCTTGGAGTAATCCTTGACTCCTCCCTCTCCTTCAAACCACACATTCAGCACCTCTCACAAACCTGCCGTTTTCATCTAAAAAATATTTCCAGGATCAGACCCTTTCTGACCCAGGATGCTACTAAGTAAGACTCTTATCCACTCACTGGTCATCTCCAGACTGGACTGCTGTAATCTCTTCCTGACTGGCATTCCTGACAAATACCTCTCTCCACTCCAATCTATCCTCAATGCTGCTTCCCGGCTCATTTTCCTCACCAAACGCACTACGTCCACCTCTCCTCTCTTACTAGTCCTTCACTGGCTCCCCTTCCCTTTCAGAATCCATTTCAAGCTTCTCACACTTGCTTACAAAGCCCTCACCCACTCCTCTCCCATCTACATCTCTGATCTTATCTCGCTTTACACTCCCACCCGTCCTCTTCGCTCTGCTAATGCACACCGACTCCTGCCTACGGATTACTTCCTCCCACTCCTACCTCCAAGATTTTTCACGTGCTGCACCACTTCTCTGGAATTCCCTACCTCTCCCCCTCAGACTCTCCACCTCTCTACAAAACTTCAAACGGGCTCTCAAAACCCACTTCTTCACCAAACCCAGACAAATCTCATCCTAAACCTCTGTTCCCCGCTCTCTATGTACCCCATCTGTCTCACCCCTGTCTGTCTACCCCTCCCTTTTAGAATGTAAGCTCTCACGAGCAGGGCCCTCTTCCCTCATGTGCTTACTCTTTTCTTACTTTAATAATCTTCAGCTGCACCAAATCCAGCAGTCTTCTGCCTCCTGATACTTATTCCAGTGTCATCTGCTGATGTAGCTATGTTTATTTACCCTGTACTTGTCCTATATTGTCGTCAACTGTAAGTTGCTGTTTTCCTGTTTGATTATTTGTTTATGTACTCTGTAATTGGGCACTGCGGAACCCTTGTGGCGCCATATAAATAAAGGATAATAATAATAATAAATAATATAATATATAGCAGTACGGTACAGTAGGCCACTGCTCTACCTACCTCTGTGTCGTCAAGTATACTATCCATCCATACCTGTGGTGCATTTTAGAAAAAAAACATGTCTCGGCAGAGCAATCTACAAATCCATAATTTTTCAGACAGCAACAGTGGGTATTGTAATAGTCACCCAATCCATCACTTTTATAGGGTTACATGCACCCACATGCTACAGCCTGTCTCAATAATTTTACTGTCACGCTGTGTGTGTTTGTGTTTTTATTTGGGTATTTTTTGTTGTTGTAGAACTACAGGTACCAGCAAGCCCGTTATTTCCCCGCCTGCTGGTACTTGAGGTTCTCCAAGTACCAGCAAGCGGGGGAGGCTTGCTGGGCCTTGTAGTTCCACAACAACAAAAAACAATATTCTTTTTTTACACACATGGCTATCAGCCCGGCACCCACCACCCAGGGGTGCTGGGGACAGCCTCGGGCTTTACCTCTGGCCCTTGGGTGCCTCGAGGGGAGGAACCTCTTGATTTAAGGGGTCCCCACTCCTCCAGGGAACCCCGGCCAGGGGTGACTAGTTGGAGGGGTAATGCCAGGGCCGCAGGGACCTACATAAAAGTGTCCCCCGGCTGTGGCATTATCTCTCTGGCTAGTGGAGCCCGGTGCTGGTTTTAAAAATATGGGGGACCCCTACATCTTTTGTCCCACGTATTTTTGGAACCTGGACCGTTCTAAGAGCCCGGTGCTGGTTGTCTAAATACGGGGAACCCCTGTCCAATTTTTCCCCCAGTATTTAAATAACCAGGACCGGCTCAAAGAGCCAGAGGCTGGTTATACTAAGGAGGGGGGACCTCACGCATTTTTTTTAACCCATTCAGACCCTTCTCCTTTAAGTTAATGGAAGCCCTGGACAACAAAATTGCATTCATGTCCTCCTCCCTCACCCTTCCCAGTCCCAAACACTCATTTTTTTTTTCTTTAAAAATGTATAATATATAACAAGAACAATGAGCAGGCAGGCAGCGGGCATTGGCGGCATCGGACTGAGATAGAAATTAGTGGTGGAGGGCTGGGTCAGTTGATTGTGGGAGAGTTTGTAAGCCATTGGCGGTGGCAGCGGGTATCGGCTCAGAGGCAGTAGCGGGCATTGGCTAAGGGTCATTGGCAGGATTCGGCGGAAATTATGGCTGTAGTGCCTCACTAGCCACTGACCTCACCGCACGCCACTGTGGGACAGATGTAACATGCAGAGAGAGGTAGATTTGGGAGGGGGAATGTCCTAGCATAACTGTTAATTGCAGTGTAATACTGTAATTCAGCTGTGCAGCATTTGTGGCTAAATGTCAAAGAAGCCAGTATTTACCCTGCATGCAAAACAATAAATGTATTTGAACATACCCCCCAACTATACCAATTTTTGCAGGACAGTCACTTTTTTTGGGAATGTCCAGCTAACCCAAACAACCCCCCCCCCCCTGTGGGGGCCGCAGTGTCCCATAGTCATGGGGAACGGGGGGGGGGGGGGTGTGGATGGCTCCCTGTAGCTTGTTGCTCTGCAAATATGCACATTGTGGGTAATTCAGACCTGATCGCTAGGGTGTGTTTTTTGCATCCCTGTAATCAGGTAGTTGCCGCCTACAGCGGAAGGGAAAATTTGCTGTGCAGGTGTGTGATCACATGTGCACAAGAGCTGCACAGCTCAGCACTTACTCAGCCATTGAGGTGACGTCACAAATCCTCCCACAAAACGCCCGGTCCCTCCAGGGTTTTTCCGGACACTCCCTAGAAACATTCAGTTGCCACCCACACAAACACCCTCTTCTTGTCAATCTTCTTGTGATCTCCAGACCGTCGCACTTACGCATTGTGGCGCATACGCATGTGCAGACCTGATTGCCCGCTGGGTGAAAATAAATTGAAGCGATCTGGTCTGAATAAGCCTCAATGTCTATTCACGGGAGACAGAGGGGCTGGGGCATGGCCAGCAGCTCACAGAGCACCTATAATGACAAAAATGGGAGACATGGCTCATGATCGCGATATACCTGCGAAGGTACGCCCTCTACTGATTGACAGGCAGAGGCATTCGCATTTTCTGCGGGGCACCCGGAGAAAATGAAGGCACACGCACAGGATGGACCCTGCGTATATGCCCCCATCCTCTTCATAGTTTTTGCGGTTGGAACGCGTATTACGATCCAAACTGAATTAGGCCCTATGTCTTATATACACGAGCAGTGTGAAAATGGGGGTAATTCGATGGGGGTAATTCCAAGTTGATCGCAGCAGGAATTTTGTTAGCAGTTGGGCAAAACCATGTGTACTGCAGGGGAGGCAGATATAACATGTGCAGAAAGAGTTAGATTTGGGTGAGTTATTTTGTTTCTGTGCAGGGTAAATACTGACTGCTTTATTTTTACACTGCAAATTAGATTGCAGATTGAACACACCACACCCAAATCTAACTCTCTCTGCACATGTTAAATCTGCCTTCCCTGCAGTGCACATAGGTGGTCATTCCGAGTTGTTCGCTCGGTAATTTTCTTCGCATCGCAGCGATTTTCAGCTTAATGCGCATGCGCAATGTTCGCACTGCGACTGCGCCAAGTAAATTTGCTATGCAGTTAGGAATATTACTCACGGTTTTTTCATCGTTCTGGTGATTGTAATGTGATTGACAGGAAGTGGGTGTTTCTGGGCGGAAACAGACCGTTTTAGGGGCGTGTGGGAAAAAATGCTACCGTTTCTGGGAAAAACGCGGTAATGGCTGGAGAAACGGAGGAGTGTCTGGGCGAACGCTGGGTGTGTTTGTGACGTCAAACCAGGAACGACAAGCACTGAACTGATCGCACTGGCAGAGTAAGTCTCGAGCTACTCAGAAACTGCACAGAGATGTCTTATCGCAATATTGCAAATCTTTCGTTCGCAATTTTAAGATGCTAAGATTCACTCCCAGTAGGCGGCGGCTTAGCGTGTGCAATGCTGCTAAAAGCAGCTTGCGAGCGAACAACTCGGAATGAGGGCCATGGGGGGTAATTCTGAGTTGATCGCAGCAGGATTTTTGTTAGCAGTTGGGCAAAACCATGTGCACTGCATTTACGAACAGATGATTTTTTATATAAATTTTAAAATGTTAGTAAATGTGTGTTTTTTTTTCAACCTGGAAGCCCAACATCGATTAAGATCGATCTTAAATAGACCCCTGGGTTTTAAGGATAACCATGGTTGAGTCCAATGGTTAATTCACATTGACCGAAGTTCTAATTAAGTCACCTGTGCTCAAGCATGATATCCTTAAAATCTGGATTGCAATGACAGCATTTGGGAACTATGCCTAAGGGTTTAATTTTTACATTTATCCACTGACAATAAATCTACCTACAATATCCCTGTAACTGTTATGATTACAGTATTTCACTAAATAATTTAATTTGCTGAACCTTCTGTAAAAAGAAATATTAAGATGCTGTAATTCCCAGATGCAGCAAATTTGTTAGCTAGTGGGCAAAACCATGTGCACTGCAGGGATGGGGGGGGCAGATATAACATTTGCAGAGAGATTTAGGTGGGTTATATTGTTTGTGTGCAGGGTAAATACTGGCTGTTTTGTTTTTACACTGCAATTTAGATTTCAGTTTGAACACACCGCACCAAAATCTAACTCTCTCTGCACATATTATACACCCCCCCCCCCTGCAGTGTACATGGTTTTAGCTAATAAATTTGCTGCTGTGATCAGATCTGAGTTAAGCCCTATGTATTTGGCACTGGCAAAGGGTTAGAGGCCTTGCTGTAGAGCTCACACCTTTCTTATCATGCATTGTAATATTTCCTATGTCCTGATGTTGTGCTCTCTGCTCCATCCAAGTAAACAGCAATGTAGCATGGCTATCAAAGAGCGTGAAGATTGCAGATTTCCTGTGATTAATGCTAAAGAATGCTATTATAGAGGCTGCTGCTTTAATTCAAGTGTCACTGGGGTTAAATGGTGTTTTTACCTTAAAAACACAGGTAGAGTATACAGTAGAGTGGGAGCATGTAGTGCTATTGATTACAGATTTGATGGAGCTTAAACATGGATAAGGTCCATAGCTATAAGAGTTTATCTTGTGTATCCTTTATTCTTAGTCATGGTCAGATAAGATTAGAAAATACCATTTAAGTGGAAATTTCCTGTTAGCTGTTTTAGCTAAATTGCACCAGTTAAAAAAAAAAAAAAAAACTAAGCTGCTGTAATTCCTGGATGTTTCCTTACTGCATCAACAGGAAGTGACAAGAAACAATGTAATGTGGAACCGTACAGCAGAAGGGATTGCGGCTACCCCACAATAAGTGCAGCGGAATGTAAGAAGAGGAATTGTTGCTTTGACTGCAGCATTCCCGGGGTTAACTGGTGTTTCTTCAAGTCACAAGGTATGGAGCTGCTGTATAGTTACTCGCAAGTCAGTAGTTGTATGATGCTCACACCTGTTAAGCTGGATACACACAGAATGCCCTACACAGGGGGTGAAATGAGCGCCCCCCCACCCCCCGTACGCTCAGCACACATCACGCTGTGCTGAGCGGGGGGAGAGATGTGTGCTGAGCAGTTCGCTCAGCACACATCTCTCCCCAAAATCGGGCCGTGAATACAGACCTTTAAACTGGATCCACACTTAGATTATCTGTCCAATTTTTTTTTTCTAGTTGAAACAAAATTATGCTAATATGTGGCAGCAAATGACAATTGACCATTTGCTCACAAACACTGGAAAACATCCAAAAATGGTCATTTAGATAAATTGGTTAAATCCATTTCATTTAGCTAATTTATCCAAACTACCTTTATTGTATCTTTGTGGGTGAATGATGTGTGGGTCAGTGTTGAGGGTGGTGGAGGTGATGGGTAATAGGCACAGCAGGGTGTGGACAGTCAAATAGTGTGCTTAGAGGTTCAGAGTCATTGTATGAGACTCTGGCAACAGTGACTTGATGAGTCTGGTGTCCATAGGGTGGGACGCACTAACCTTTTTATGCTATTGAAATAGTTCTCCTCCTGACCGACGCAGTTCCTTGCTCCGAGGTTGGTGTATTGTCCTGTTGCAGCGCCTCTCCACTGTGGTCACAGTGAGCTGTGTGGTGTTGCTGGCGCATGCCAATCTTCCCCCAACCTCCCTCTGGCATTTCAGACCTACGGACGCATGATGGGATCTTGTATGATATGCGCGTGTGCTGTAGAGATGAAAGTGGCGGTGAGGAGGCAGATCGTGAAATGGGGAAACTTTGTGGACTGTTAGCGAAGGGGAGCACTGGGCAATCTGAGTTGCAAAGAGGGCAGCAGAAGAGGTTATTGCATGTGCACTGGTGACAGGTCCATCCTTGGTGGCTAGCCTCAGTGGTAAAGGGGTACATGAGCTAGTGTCCCTTGGTCAGCCATGTACCATGGCCACCTCCCTACCTCCTATATATTCTCCCTAATCTGTCACTTTGTTACGGTCTGCTGCTGGCACTGGTGTATCGTCCTGCAGATGCCATCTCCGCCCATAGCTGTGACTTCCCCCAGAGTTAGCCACACAGAGTGACAGATCTGGGAAAATATATAGGAGATCATTACTTTCACTTGCAGCCTACCTTATTTTTTGCAGCCTAGCATGCTCCTGACCCCTTCTCTCACTAATACTTATACAACATTCATGAAATCATCTTAAGGTTTCTTTATTATTCAGTCACACTGTATTGGATCCAAACCATTTCCTGTGGCATTGCAGTCAAACAATTGAGCTATTTACCCTTGCATAGAAAGGTATAATCTAAGCTAGAGAATTCTATTTGGAGCTCACCTTGTACTTTGTGAAGAAATAATCAGCATTGTGGCTGAGCAGATATATGGAGTGTGTGGCTGCACACTGCATTGATCTGCTGAGTTGCAATGCTAATAATATTTTTTTGCAAAGTACCAATAGCTTCATATAATGTTCACAATTTTTATGCAGGATCAAGTAGCTCAATGGATAGGGTGTTTGATTAGAATTCAACAGGTTATAGGTTTGAATCCTGGGTATGGTAGTTTGAGGTGTTATTTAATAAAGTGTGTTTATATATTAGTCACACATGGCTTACTTGTACAAATGGCATGTCACCAGTTAGTGCTGACTGCTGATATGCCATTTGCACAAGCAAGCCATGTGTGACTGTATATGCATTTAAGGAGGGCCCCCCGGCAATACCACAAACCATTGAGTGTCAAGTATACTAGATATATCTTCATATCTCATGTGCTTTCTCTGAGACCAATCTTGTTATGCCCCTTCCCCACGAGGCATGCGCCTGTTGTCCATATTGCAAAAATAGTGGGGGGGGGGGGGGGCATATAATTCTTTGTCACAGGGCACTAAAAAGTCTAGTTATGGCTCTGGTATGCATTATGTAATCTGGCAGACCATCTCTCCAACACTGGCTGATTGGAATAGAAATCCGGTTATCTATGTGAGCAAATGACCATCAACGATTTACTCTCAAACACTAGAAAATGGACAAAAATGGTCCCCTAAACAAATTGGTTAAATTTTGGGTTTAACCAATTTGTGTAATGACCATTTTTGACCACTTTTCTAGCGTTTGGGAGCAAATGGTTAATCGACATTTGCTCCTATACATTACCAGATTTTTATTCCATCCATCCAGACTGGATAGATAGCCTGACAGATAATTGTGTAGTGTACGCCCAGGATAACTGTCAGTTATGCTTTCTTTTATGATGGCACACAAATGGGTGGGCAGATCCAGGGCAAGCACTGCCCACTCATGCATAGTTGTCAACTGATGTGAAGTTCCAGGGGGCAATCTCAGTTATAAATAAAAGTATCTGGAAATTGTCCCTAGTTTAATTAAAAAAAAAAAAATAAATTGATCAACTCCATTTATTTAGTATGATATCCCAGGTGATAGGATGCCGGCAGTCAGAATAACATGCTTTATTAAATAACACATCTCAAAGTACAATACCCAGGTTTCAAACCTATAACCTGTTGAATTCTAATCAAACACCCTACCCATTGAGCTATTTGATCCTGCATAAAAATTGTGAACATTATATGAAGCTATTGGTACTTTGAAAAAAAAAAGTACCAGCATTGCAACGCAGCAGATCCATGCAGTTTGCAGCCACACACTACATGTATCTGCTCAGCCACAATGCTGATTATTTCTTCACAAAGTACAAGGTGAGCTCCAAATAGAATTCTCTATCTTAGAATTATACCTTTCTATGCCAAACCTAGAAGTCGGGCCCCCCACCCTGGGATCCCCCAGAGGGAGGCCCGCCCCGTCATGCGGCAGGCTTGTCCGTTTTGGAAGCAGGCTGACGGGCAGCCCAGGCTTGCTTCAGTCTGGGCTTGGCAGGTCTGGAAGCATGAGCTTGCTTTGGGTATGCCTGACCATGGGTACGCTTTACCTGGAGGATGAAAGGGCCAAGGAAAAGTACTTTTAGCCTTCTGCGTGGTAGGAGTCATACTAGGTAGGCAAGTTGTTTTAGCAGTAGCCAGATCAGCTACAATCTTATTGAGGTCTTCTCCAAAGAGAGTGTCTCCCTTGAAAGGAAGCACCTCCAGGGTTTTCTTGGAATCCATATCCACCGACCAGGATCTCAACCAGCTGTATAAAGTATTACCTTGGAACTGGCTCTCCACTCCCCATTATCTGGTTATCATGACTTCCTCCGCCAGTTTCCAGACTCGCTTGCTGAAGCTCGGCCACTTCTTCCTAGCAGCAGGCTCCTGGATCACTGGGCAGCAGAGGTGCTTGGGAGCCGGATGGGGGAGGAGCAATAAGGCATGCAGCCTTTGGCACCCACACACCCCCACACACCCCCACCCACACACCCCCACCCACACACACACACACACACACACACCAAAAAAGAACATATCCCAGTTTAACATAACGCTATGTGGTGCAAGGTATGGAGCTGGTCTCTAGTATCAGACCTCTGACATTTGCCTTTTCACCCATATTGCATACTTTTTCTTGCAGGTTGTGTCTTAATTCAAGAAGTGTTCTAAGTACTTCAGCTTAGTATCTTTACTGACCCCTCTTTACCCCACACTACATAACTGACCCCTCTATACCCTACACTACATCACTGACCTTTCTATAACCTTCACTGCATTACTGACCACTCTTTACAGTACACTGACCTCTATATACCTGCTAGTACATCCCTGATGCCTATATTCCCTACGCTACATCCCTGACACCTCTATTCCCTACGCCACATCCCTGATGCCTCTATTCCCTACGCCACATCCCTGATGCCTCTATTCCCTACGCCACATCCCTGACGCCTCTATTCCCTACGCCACATCCCTGACGCCTCTATTCCCTACGCCACATCCCTGACGCCTCTATTTCCTACGCCACATCCCTGACGCCTCTATTTCCTACGCCACATCCATGACGCCTCTATTCCCTACGCCACATCCATGACGCCTCTATTCCCTACGCCACATCCCTGACGCCTCTATTCCCTACGCCACATCCCTGACGCCTCTATTCCCTACGCCACATCCCTGACGCCTCTATTCCCTACGCCACATCCCTGACGCCTCTATTCCCTACGCTACATCCCTGACGCCTCTATTCCCTACGCTACATCCCTGACGCCTCTATTCCCTACGCTACATCCCTGACGCCTCTATACAGTACAATGCATTACTGATCCCTCTAGACCATACATCCTCATTACATCAGAGAGTTAGTGAAACACTGGAAAAAATAAGGGTATAAGTGGACTACAGAAACTGATGCTCTAAACAAAGGAGAGAGAGAGAGAGAGAGAGAGTAAAGCAAAAGGGAAAGTGGGCAATTGGAACACCATAGAGAGAGGAGAGATAGAAATGCCTGAAAAAGTAAAGGGGGTTGGGTATGGCATCCGGCGCTCGGGATTCCAGAGGTCACATGATCCCCAATCCTAATACTAACCCTCTGGGGGGGTGGCGGATAGGGCTAACCCTCAGGGGGTGGCAGCTAGGGCTACCCCCCCCCCCCTCCTAGTGCCTTCCCTTACACCACCTCCCCTGGTCCGACTCCTAACCCTCCCTCCAATACTCACCTTCGGGATGTTGGCTGTCTGTGTGCCGGCACCAGTCTCCCAAGTGGTGTCAGGATTCCAACATCGGTCAAATGACCGCCGGTATACCGTCTGCCAGGATGGTAAATGTATCCTGAGGACAGGTAGTGAGTGTGGAGGGATAGGTGGTTCAGTAAAATGTAACGGCTCAAACTGCGATCATTCACTGATAAATTGATTTATAGCTCTCCCTTTTTAACCATTGCAATTATAAAAGCAATGTTTTTTAAACTTTTAAATAAAGCTTGTTAGCATCCCCAGCACACTGTATATGCTGGGAGATGTAGTTATCAATATGAAAACATTTAATTACTGTATGAACTCTAATCCCCCAACTGAAACCTGGATGGTGCTCCTGGCAAGTGACATCCTGGCCAAGGGGTAGATACGCCCCTGAGGGTCAGGGCCAGCAACAGAAATCTTGGGCCCCAGTACACTGATATCTCTGGGGCCCCCTTAAGCCCCCCTTAACTTGGCAGAGGGATCTTTTTAAAAAAAATGGAGCCTTTGACTCGGACAGTCAGTGAGGCCGGCAGGTGGTTTTCATACTGGGCTATCCAGCTCTTCGGTGGCGGTGGCAGGGACATTCAGAAAAGGGCCAGCACAGCAACATGCATAATAATGGCAATACAGTATGGACCACAGGGACTGGACAAAGTGATGGGGTAAAAGGAGGGGGGAGGGTTTAGTTGGCCTGTTGACACTGCAGCATACTTACGACTGCAAGGGATATAGGACTCTTGAGTTCACGGGCCAATTTCATGGCAGTCTCGGATAGGAGGGCATTGTGGATTCACCAAGGGAATGCTGATGCTGACTCCAAGAAGAAAGGGAGTCTCTTCCCTATGAAGGTGAAGCCTTGTTTGGCGACGGCCTAGTTAATTTGATCTCGGCAGCTCCCGCAGGTAAGTCAACCTTCTTGCCCTATGTTCCCTCTCAACGGATGAAGACGCATCATTATCTACCGCAGTCATTTTGGCCCAATAGATATGCAAGAAGTTAAGATTCCCCTTTCTTTGCAGGTAGAGGAAGGAGAAGGAAGAGGTCTGTAGCCTCTTCAAGATCGCAGGAGCAGAGATTGTCCTCTGCTTCTGCCAAATCCACTGCATGACGCTGGGGCTTTCTTGCAGGAGCCAACACCAGTGGGGGCACGTCTAAAACTCTTCAGTCAGTTCTGGATTCATTCGGACCTGGACTCGTGGGTTTTACAAATAGTGTCCCAAGGGTACAAACTGGGGTTTCAAGACGTTCCCCCTCACCGATTGTTCAAATTGGCCTTAGTCAGCAGGGAGAAGGTTTTTATTCAAGCCTCTTCGTGGTCCCGAAGCCGGACGGCTCAGTCAGACCAATCTAAAATCTGAAATCCCTCAATTTCTTCCTAAAGAAATTCAATTTCAAGATGGAATCTCTCAGGGTAGTGATCTCCAGTCCGGAGGAAAGAGATTTCATGGTTTTGGTAGACATAAAGGATGCCTACTTACATGTTCCCATTTAGCCACTGCATCAAGCTACCTAAGGTTTGCAATTCAGGATTGTCATTACCAATTTCAGACATTGCCGTTTGGTCTGTCCACGGCTCCGAGGATTTTCACCAGGGTGATGGCGGAAATTATGGTTCTCCTTCGCAAGCAAGGAGTCACAATTATCCCGTACTTGGATGATCTCCTGATAAAGGCGAGATCCAGGGACCAGTTGGTGCAAAACATTGCAGTCTCCCTGACAGTTCTTCAACAACATGGTTGGCTCCTACACTTGCCAAAATCGCAGTTGGTCCCAATGACGCGGTAGTTGTTTTTGGGAGTCATACTAGACACAGAAGAGGTTTTCATCCAGGGGAAAGGCTATGGAGATCCAGAGTCTGGTCAAACAAATTCTGAAACCAGCAAGAGTGTTAATCCATCAATGCATTTGGTTGCTGGGGAAGATGGTTGTGGCCTACGAGCCCATTCAGTTTGGCAGGTTCCATGCCAGAGTGTTCCAGTGGGACCTGTAGGACAAGTGGTCCGGATACCACCTACACATGCACCGGAGGATAATCCTGTCTTCCAAGACCAGAATCTCACTCCATTGGTGGCTGCACAGTTCTCACCTCCTAGAGGGGCGATGGTTCGGGATCCAGCACTGGATCCTAGGGACCACAGATGCAACCCTCCGAGGCTGGGGAGCAGTCACACAGGGGGAAAACGTCCAAGGAAGATGGTCAAGTCAGGAAAGTTGTCTCCACATAAATGTTCTGGAGTTAAGGGCCATTTAATAACTGCAGACACAGTACATACTGGGACGGGTGCCCAGCATCCTCTACAGACTAAGAGAAAAGGATTTACCGGTAGGTATTAAAATCCTAGTTTCTCTAACGTCCTAGAGGATGCTGGGGACTCCGTAAGGACCATGGGGATAGACGGGCTCCGCAGAGTTCATGATCTTCACTGAGGTAACGCACAGCACTGCAGCTGTGCGCCATTGCTCCCATACACCTCACATACTCCGGTCACTGTAAGGGTGCAGGGCGCAGGGGGGGCACCCTGGGCAGCAATATAAACCTCTTTTTGGCAAAAATATAACATATAAACAGCTGGGCACTGTATATATGTATGAGCCCCCGCCAATTTTACAGTTTAAGCGGGACAGAAGCCCGCCGCCGAGGGGGCGGGGCTTCTCCCTCAGCACTCACCAGCGCCATTTTTTCTCCACAGCACCGCTGAGAGGAAGCTCCCCGGACTCTCCCCTGCTTATACCACGGTAGAGAAGATGGTTGAAAAGAGGGGGGGGGGGCAAAAAATTTGGCGCAAATTACATACAGCAGCGCTACTGGACAAACATTAAGTTACTGTGTTATTCCTGGGTTATATAGCGCTGGGGTGTGTGCTGGCATACTCTCTCTCTGTCTCTCCAAAGGGCCTTGTGGGGAAACTGTCTTCAGAAAAAGCATTCCCTGTGTGTGTGGTGTGTCGGTACACGTGTGTCGACATGTCTGAGGAAGAAGGCTATATTAGAGAGGAGCGGGAGCAAATGAATGTGGTGTCCTCGCTGACACCTGATTGGATGGATATGTGGAATGCTTTAAATGCTAGTGTAAACTCATTGTACAAAAGATTAGTCAAGGCTGAAGCTTTGGGACAGTCAGGGTCTCAACCCATGCCTGATCCTATGTTGCAGGGACTGTCAGGGTATCATAAGCGCCCACTATCCCAGATTGTTGACACAGATACCGACATGGATTCTGACTCCAGTGTCGATTACGATGATGCAAAGTTACAGCCAAAATTGTCAAAATCCATTCGATATATGATTATGGCAATAAAATAAGAATTTACTTACCGATAATTCTATTTCTCGTAGTCCGTAGTGGATGCTGGGGACTCCGTCAGGACCATGGGGAATAGCGGCTCCGCAGGAGACAGGGCACAAAAGTAAAAGCTTTAGGATCAGGTGGTGTGCACTGGCTCCTCCCCCTATGACCCTCCTCCAAGCCTCAGTTAGGATACTGTGCCCGGACGAGCGTACACAATAAGGAAGGATTTTGAATCCCGGGTAAGACTCATACCAGCCACACCAATCACACTGTACAACCTGTGATCTGAACCCAGGTAACAGCATGATAACAGCGGAGCCTCTGAAAAGATGGCTCACAACAATAATAACCCGATTTTTGTAACAATAACTATGTACAAGTATTGCGGACAATCCGCACTTGGGATGGGCGCCCAGCATCCACTACGGACTACGAGAAATAGAATTATCGGTAAGTAAATTCTTATTTTCTCTAACGTCCTAAGTGGATGCTGGGGACTCCGTCAGGACCATGGGGATTATACCAAAGCTCCCAAACGGGCGGGAGAGTGCGGATGACTCTGCAGCACCGAATGAGAGAACTCCAGGTCCTCCTCAGTCAGGGTGTGCCCCTGACCAAGTATCAGCTCGGCAAAGTTGTAAAGCCGAGAGCCCTCGGGCAGCCGCCCGAGATGAGCCCACCTTCCTTGTGAAATGGGCATTTACATATTTTGGCTGTGGCAGGCCTGCCACAGAATGTGCAAGCTGAATTGTACTACATATCCAACTAGCAATCGTCTGCTTAGAAGCAAGAGCACCCAGTTTGTTGGGTGCATACAGGATAACAGCAAGTCAGTTTTCCTGACTCCAGCCGTCCTGGAAACCGATATTTTCAGGGCCCTGACAACATCTAGCAACTTGGAGTCCTCCAAGTCCCTAGTAGCCGCAGGTACCACAATAAGCTGGTTCAGGTGAAACGCTGACACCACCTTAGGGAGAAACTGGGGACGAGTCCGCAGCTCTGCCCTGTCCGAATGGACAATCAGATATGGGCTTTTGTGAGACAAAGCCGCCAATTCCGACACTCGCCTGGCCGAGGCCAGGGCCAACATCATGGTCACTTTCCATGTGAGATATTTCAAATCCACAGATTTGAGCGGTTTAAACCAATGTGATTTTAGGAATCCCAGAACTACGTTGAGATCCCACAGTGCCACTGGAGGCACAAAAGGGGGTTGTATATGCAGTACTCCCTTGACAAACTTCTGGACTTCAGGAACTGAAGCCAATTCTTCTGGAAGAAAATCGACAGGGCCGAAATTTGAACCTTAATGGACCCCAATCTGAGGCCCATAGACACTCCTGTTTGCAGGAAATGCAGGAATCGACCGAGTTGAAATTTCTTCGTGGAGCCTTCCTGGCCTCACACCACGCAACATATTTTCGCCACATGTGGTGATAATGTTGTGCGGTCACGTCCTTCCTGGCTTTGACCAGGGTAGGAATGACCTCTTCCGGAATGCCTTTTTCCCTTAGGATCCGGCGTTCAACCGCCATGCCGTCAAACGCAGCCGCGGTAAGTCTTGGAACAGACATGGTACTTGCTGAAACAAGTCCCTTCTTAGCGGCAGAGGCCATGAGTCCTCTGTGAGCATCTCTTGAAGTTCCGGGTACCAAGTCCTTCTTGGCCAATCCGGAGCCACGAGTATAGTTCTTACTCCTCTACGTCTTATAATTCTCAATACCTTGGGTATGAGAAGCAGAGGAGGTAAGACATACACCGACTGGTACACCCACGGTGTTACCAGAACGTCCACAGCTATTGCCTGAGGGTCTTTTGACCTGGCGCAATACTTGTCCAGTTTTTTGTTCAGGCGGGACGCCATCATGTCCACCTTTGGTCTTTCCCAACGGTTCACAATCATGTGGAAGACTTCCCGATGAAGTCCCCACTCTCCCGGGTGGAGGTTGTGCTGAGGAATTCTGCTTCCCAGTTGTCCACTCCCGGAATGAACACTGCTGACAGTGCTATCACATGATTTTCCGCCCAGCGAAAAATCCTTGCAGTTTCTGCCATTGCCCTCCTGCTTCTTGTGCCGCCCTGTCTGTTTACGTGGGCGACTGCCGTGTTGTTGTCCCACTGGATCAATACCGGCTGACCTTGAAGCAGAGGTCTTGCTAAGCTTAGAGCATTGTAAATTGCCCTTAGCTCCAGTATATTTATGTGGAGAAAAGTCTCCAGACTTGATCACACTCCCTGGAAATTTTTTCCTTGTGTGACTGCTCCCCAGCCTCTCAGGCTGGCCTCCGTGGTCACCAGCATCCAATCCGGAATGCCGAATCTGCGGCCCTCTAGAAGATGAGCACTCTGTAACCACCACAGGAGAGACACCCTTGTCCTTGGAGATAGGGTTATCCGCTGATGCATCTGAAGATGCGATCCGGACCATTTGTCCAGCAGATCCCACTGAAAAGTTCTTGCGTGGAATCTGCCGAATGGAATCGCTTCGTAATAAGCCACCATTTTTCCCAGGACTCTTGTGCAATGATGCACTGACACTTTTCCTGGTTTTAGGAGGTTCCTGACTAGCTCGGATAAATCCCTGGCTTTCTCCTCCGGGAGAAACACCTTTTTCTGGACTGTGTCCAGAACCATCCCTAGGAACAGCAGACGTGTCGTCTGAAACGGCTGCGATTTTGGATATTTAAAATCCACCCGTGCTGTCGTAGAACTACTTGAGATAGTGCTACTCCGACTTCCAACTGTTCTCTGGACCCTGCCCTTATCAGGAGATCGTCCAAGTAAGGGATAATTAAGACGCCTTTTCTTTGAAGAAGAATCATCATTTCGGCCATTACTTTGGTAAAGACCCGGGGTGCCGTGGACAATCCAAACGGCAGCGTCTGAAACTGATAGTGACAGTTCCGTACCACGAACCTGAGGTGCCCTTGGTGAGAAGGGCAATTTGGGACATGGAGGTAAGCAACCTTGATGTCCAGGGACACCCTATTGGTTCGCTATCACTGCTCTGAGTGACTCCATCTTGATTTGAACCTTTGTATGTAAGTGTTCAAAGATTATCCATTTAGAATAGGTCTCACCGAGCCGTCCGGCTTCAGTACCACAATATAGTGTGGAATAATACCCCTTTCCTTGTTGTAGGAGGGGTACTTTGATTATCACCTGCTGGGAATACAGCTTGTGAATTGTTTCCAATACTGCCTCCCTGTCGGAGGAAGACGTTGGTAAAACAGACATCAGGAGCCTGCGAGGGGGAGACGTCTCGAATTTCCAATCTGTACCCCTGGGATACTACTTGTAGGATCCAGGGGTCCACTTGCGAGTGAGCCCACTACGCGCTGAAACTCTTGAGACGACCCCCCACCGCACCTGAGTTCGCTTGTACGGCCCCCGCGTCATGCTGAGGACTTAGTAGAAGCGGTGGAGGGCTCTGTTCCTGGGAATGGGCTGCCTGCTGCAGTCTTCTTCCCTTTCCTCTATCCCTGGGCAGATATGACTGGCCTTTTGCCCGCTTGCCCTTATGGGGACGAAAGGACTGAGGCTGAAAAGACTGTGTCTTTTTCTGCTGAGATGTGACTTGGGGTAAAAAAGGTGGATTTTCCAGCTGTTGCCGTGGCCACCAGGTCCGATGGACCGACCCCAAATAACTCCTCCCCTTTATACGGCAATACTTCCATGTGCCGTTTGGAATCTGCATCACCTGACCACTGTCGTGTCCATAAACATCTTCTGGCAGATATGGACATCGCACTTATTCTTAATGCCAGAGTGCAAATATCCCTCTGTGCATCTCGCATATATAGAAATGCATCCTTTATATGCTCTATAGTCAATAAAATACTGTCCCTGTCAAGGGTATCAATATTTTCAGTCAGGGAATCCGACCAAGCCACCCCAGCGCTGCACATCCAGGTTGAGGCGATCGCTGGTCGCAGTATAACACCAGTATGTGTGTATATACCTTTTTAGGATATTTTCCAGCCTCTCAGCTGGCTCCTTGAGGGCGGCCCTATCTGGAGATGGTACCGCCACTTGTTTTGATAAGCGTGTGAGCGCCTTATCCACCCTAAAGGGTGTTTCTGGCGGGAAAAGGTATACCGCCAATTCACACACTTCATTTAATTTATCTGATTCAGGAAAAACTACAGGTAGTTTTTTCACACCCCACATAATACCCTTCTTTGTGGTACTTGTAGTATCAGAAATATGTAACACCTCCTTCATTGCCCTTAACATGTAACGTGTGGCCCTAAAGGAAAATACGTTTGTTTCTTCACCGTCGACACTGGAGTCAGTGTCCGTGTCGACCGACTGAGGTAAATGAGCGTTTTACAGCCCCTGACGGTGTTTGAGACGCCTGGACAGGTACTAATTTGTTTGCCGGCCGTCTCATGTCGTCAACCGACCTTGCAGCGTGTTGACATTATCACGTAATTCCTTAATTAAGCCATCCATTCCGGTGTCGACTCCCTAGAGAGTGACATCACCATTTCAGGCAATTGCTCCGCCTCCTCACCAACATCGTCCTCATACATGTCGACACACACGTACCGACACACAGCACACACACAGGGAATGCTCTGATAGAGGACAGGACCCCACTAGCCCTTTGGGGAGACAGAGGGAGAGTTTGCCAGCACACACCAAAAACACTATAATTATACAGGGACAACCTTTATATAAGTGTTTTTCCCTTATAGCATTTTAATATATATATACATATCGCCAAATAAGTGCCCCCCCTCTCTGTTTTAACCCTGTTTCTGTAGTGCAGTGCAGGGGAGAGCCTGGGAGCCTTCCCACCAGCAGTTCTGTGAGGGAAAATGGCGCTGTGTGCTGAGGAGAATAGGCCCCGCCCCCTTTTCGGCGGGCTTCTTCTCCCGTTTTTCTGAGACCAGGCAGGGGTTAAATACATCCATATAGCCCCCAGGGGCTATATGTGATGTATTTTTAGCCAGAATAAGGTACTATCATTGCTGCCCAGGGCGCCCCCCCCCCAGCGCCCTGCACCCTCAGTGACCGCTGCTATGAAGTGTGCTGACAACAATGGCGCACAGCTGCAGTGCTGTGCGCTACCTTATGAAGACTGAAGAGTCTTCTGCCGCCGGTTTCTGGACCTCTTCACTTTTCGGCATCTGCAAGGGGGTCGGCGGCGCGGCTCCGGGACGAACCCCAGGGTGAGACCTGTGTTCCGACTCCCTCTGGAGCTAATGGTGTCCAGTAGCCTAAGAAGCCAATCCATCCTGCACGCAGGTGAGTTCACTTCTCTCCCCTAAGTCCCTCGTAGCAGTGAGCCTGTTGCCAGCAGGACTCACTGAAAATAAAAAACCTAACAAAACTTTTACTCTAAGCAGCTCTTTAGGAGAGCCACCTAGATTGCACCCTTCTCGGCCGGGCACAAAATCTTAACTGAGGCTTGGAGGAGGGTCATAGGGGGAGGAGCCAGTGCACACCACCTGATCCTAAAGCTTTTACTTTTGTGCCCTGTCTCCTGCGGAGCCGCTATTCCCCATGGTCCTGATGGAGTCCCCAGCATCCACTTAGGACGTTAGAGAAAAGATGTTTTGCACATCACAGAGGAACCCCCTGTCCCTGACAAGAGGGTACATATGTACAAGGGAAAGAAGCCTGAGGTAACCTTTGAGGGGGTCACACGAGCTGAACGAGTTATGTGAAAAAGCTTGGGAATCTCCAGATAAAAGACTGCAGATTTCCAAAAGGATTCTTATGGCGTATCCTTTTCCATCAACGGATAGGTTACGATGGAAATCCTCCCCTAGGATGGACAAAGCATTAACACGCACAGCTACAGTTGGAAAATCAAATTTTTACCTTATGTTCCCTCACAGCATAAGAAAGCTCCGCATTATCAAATGCAGTCCTTTCGGTCACAAAGAAACAAGAAAGTGCGAGGTGCGTCCTTTCTTGCCAGAGGTAGGGGCAGAGGAATAAAGCTGCACAACACAGCTAGTTCCCAGGAACAGAAGTCCTCCCCGGCCTCTACAAAATCTACCTCATGACGCTGGGGCTCCACTGGCAGAGTCCGGCCCATGTGATGTCATGCAGCTGCTCTGACCACACCTCCTGTTTCTCCGTTGCCGACCCCATTTTGAAACCGTGCCCCCGCACCGCTCCATCTCCGACTTGGAAATGAAGTGTTGTTGACCCCCCCCTTCACCGATTCACCGGGGTGCCGCAGAAAATGCAGGCGGATGCGTATGCTCTTAGCAGTTTTTGCAGTTGGATTGCGATCCAACCTGAATCAGGCCCCATTACCTATCACAATGCACTGCGGGTAGTACAAAATGGGGTTAATACAGGAGAAAAACCCCCAGAGCTGTGCTCCTTAACTGTCCCTGGTGGCTAGTGGAGCGGCTGCCCAGTAATCAGTGTCCACGCCAGTGCGCACACGGCCCGCCCCCATCAGCGGCCTCGTGATCCCGGAGGGTGGTGTGTGTGTGACTGACCTTAGGAAGAAACCGGAGCCTCCGCTGCAGTGACCCAGCAACCGGGGCACGGGAGTATACTGCGCCACTGGGAGTGATGGAGCTGCAGTAAAGAAGTCTATTAGACCAAGCCTGCTGCAGCCCTTGTAGATTCTTATAAAAAAAGTTCTTCTTTTCTTGCCAAAATTAATAGCGAAGAATAGGCTGCCTGAGGCAGCCCCCTGTTAAGTGGCCTGTTACTGAAGGCACCAACTACAAACTGAGCTCCCTGTTCATGGAAGCGAGGTTATAGAGGAGGGGGCGCTGAGCATCTTGGGAACAGTCAAAAGCTTTGAGCCTGTTGGTGCCTCAGATCAAGATCCTACTCTACACCCCAATGTGAATCCTTGTGGAGTCCAGTGTACCCCACAGAAGAAATTAATGTGTCACACCCATTGGCAGTAACATTAGAATAGCTGCTGATGGGCACAATTGAGAAAGGAAGGGGGGAAAACATTTGAATCCAGCACATATATGTAATTTGAATATGTAATTTGTACCTTCCTACTTTAAAATGTAATGGATGAACCTCACCCTGTGAGAACTATCTTCATGATCAAGAGATCTCATATGCAAGATAAGTATGTGTTGGGATAGGGCTGTGGAGGGCGGCTGCTCGGGCACACCCCTGTCAAGTTAAGGAGATTCAACTGAGGCAGCACAAGGGAACTCTCATCTGGGGACAACAACTGCAGGGAGAACACATTTTCAGACGAATGTGGGAGGGCAGAAGGCTGCCTAATACTGAAGCACCCCCAAACAACAAACCAAATGCAACAACTAGTGCAAGCATTCCTGGGGGAAGGCCTGCAGCAGATGGATTTGCATATGGTGATGTCATCCAAGCAGTGGGCATAGTTGGCTGCAACCCTCGTCTGCATATGAAAAGAGAAAAGGGTCACGCAGGGCATGGCGGCCTTTGTGGGGTTGCGCTTGGATGACACCTAAATCGCTTTATACACCCCCACCCCCCATCAGTGTGGGCTCATGTTGGCCATGCCCCAGCCCCTGAAGCATTCAAGCTGATTTCTTGCAGCAGCTGGACCCAGTAACAGCTCCAGAGTTGCTCTACAAGACAAGTAAAAGGGTGTGAGCCCTGCAGCACCACCTGTAGTTTGCATACACACATATATAGGACAGCATCTCTTATATGCCCCAGGGTCAATAAAATAGTATCCTTATCTATGGTATCCATCCCCTCAGATAAGGTAACCGTCCATGCCGCTACAGCACTACACACCCAGGCCGACGCAATTGCCGGTCTGAGTAAGGTACCTGAATGTGTATAAATGGACTTCAGGGTAATCTCCTGTTTGCGGTCAGCAGACTCTTTGAGGGTAGCCGTATACTGGGACGGGAGGGCTACCTTCTTGGATAAGCGTGTTAATGCTTTGTCTACCCTAGGGGAGGATTCCCATCGTAACCTATCCATTGATGGGAAAGGATACGCCATAAGAATCCTTTTGGAAATCTGCAGTCTTTTATCTGGAGATTCCCAAGCTTTTTCACATAACTCGTTCAGCTCATGTGACCCCCTCAAAGGTTACCTCAGGCTTTTTTCCCTTGTACATATGTACCCTCTTGTCAGGGACAGGGGGTTCCTCTCTGATGTGCAAAACATCTTTTATTGCCATAATCATATATCGAATGGATTTTGCCAATTTTGGCTGTAACTTTGCATCATCGTAATCGACACTGGAGTCAGAATCCATGTCGGTATCTGTGTCAACAATCTGGGATAGTGGGCGCTTATGAGACCCTGACAGTCCCTGCAACATAGGATCAGGCATGGGTTGAGACCCTGACTGTCCCAAAGCTTCAGCCTTGTCTAATCTTTTGTGCAATGAGTTTACACTAGCATTTAAAACATTCCACATATCCATCCAATCAGCTGTCGGTGGAGACACCACATTCATTTGCTCCTGCTCCTCTCTAATATAGCCTTCTTCCTCAGACATGTCGACACACGTGTACCGACACACCACAAACACAGGGAATGCTTTTTCTGAAGACCGTTTCCCCACAAGGCCCTTTTGGAGAGACAGAGAGAGAGTATGCCAGCACACACCCCAGCGCTATATAACCCAGGAATACACAGTAACTTAATGTTTGCCTAGTACTGCTGTATGTAATTTGCGCCTAATTATGTGCCCCCCCCCCCCTCTTTTCAACTCTCTTGTCTACTATGGTATAAGCAGGGGAGAGTCCGGGGAGCTTCCTCTCAGCGGTGCTGTGAAGAAAAAAAGGCGCTGGTGAGTGCTGAGGGAGAAGCCCCGCACCCTCGGCGGCGGGCTTCTGTCCCGCTTAAACTGTAAAATTGGTGGGGGCTCATACATATATACAGTGCCCAGCTGTATATGTGTTATAGTTTTGCCAAAAAGAGGTTTATATTGCTGCCCAGGTGCCCCCCCCCCCCCCTGCGCCCTGCACCCTTACAGTGACTGGAGTGTGTGAGGTGTATGGGAGCAATGGCGCACAGCTGCAGTGCTGTGCGTTACTTCAGTGAAGATCATGAAGTCTTCTGCCACCTCTGAAGTCTTCTTTTCTTCTCATACTCACCCGGCTTCTATCTTCCGGCTCTGCAAGGGGGACGGAGGCGCGGCTCTGGGACGGACGGCGATGGAGAGATCCTGCGTACCAATCCCTCTGGAGCTAATGGTGTCCATAAGCCTAAGAAGCAGGACCTTGCAACTCGGAGAGTAGGGCTGCTTCTCTCCCCTCAGTCCCTCGATGAGGGAGTCTGTTGCCAGCAGTGCTCCCTGAAAATTAAAAACCTAACAAAATACTTTCTGTCAGAAAGCTCAGGAGAGCTCCTGAAAAGCACCCAGTCTCCACTGGGCACAGTATCAAACTGAGGTCTGGAGGAGGGGCATAGAGGGAGGAGCCAGTGTACACCCAGAACTAAAGTCTTTCTTAAAGTACCCATGTCTCCTGCGGAGCCTGTCTATCCCCATGGTCCTTACGGAGTCCCCAGCATCCTCTAGGACGTTAGAGAAAATAGGATTTTAATACCTACCGGTAAATCCTTTTCTCTTAGTCCGTAGAGGATGCTGGGCACCCGTCCCAGTGCGTACTGTGTCTGCAGTTATTAAATGGCCCTTAACTCCAGAATATTTATGTGGAGACAACTTTCCTGACTTGACCATCTTCCTTGGATGTTTTCCCCCTGTGTGACTGCTCCCCAGCCTCGGAGGGTTGCATCCGTGGTCCCTAGGATCCAGTCCTGGATCCCGAACCATCGCCCCTCTAGGAGGTGAGAACTGTGCAGCCACCAATGGAGTGAGATTCTGGTCTTGGAAGACAGGATTATCCTCCGGTGCATGTGTAGGTGGGATCCGGACCACTTGTCCAACAGGTCCCACTGGAACACTCTGGCATGGAACCTGCCAAACTGAATGGCCTCGTAGGCCGCAACCATCTTCCCCAGCAACAGAATGCATTGATGGATTAACACTCTTGCTGGTTTTAGAATTTGTTTGACCAGACTCTGGATCTCCATAGCCTTTCCACTGGAAGAAAGCCTCTTCTGTGTCCAGTATGACTCCCAAAAACAACAACCGCGTCATTGGGACCAACTGCGATTTTGGCAAGTTTAGGAGCCAACCATGTTGTTGAAGAACTGTCAGGGAGAGTAGATGTTTTGCACCAACTGGTCCCTGGATCTCGCCTTTATCAGGAGATCATCCAAGTACTGGATAATTGTGACTCCTTGCTTGCGAAGGAGAACCATCATTTTCGCCATCACCCTGGTGAAAATCCTCGGAGCCGTGGACAGACCAAACGGCAACGTCTGAAATTGGTAATGACAATCCTGAATTGCAAACCTCAGGTAGCTTTATGCAGTGGCTAAACGGGAACATGTAATTAGGCATCCTTATGTCTACCAAAACCATGAAATCTCCTTCCTCCGGACTGGAGATCCCTACCCTGAGAGATTCCATCTTGAAATTGAATTTCTTTAGGTAGAAATTGAGGGATTTCAGATTTCAGATTGGTCTGACTGAGCCGTCCGGCATCGGGACCACGAAGAGGCTTGAATAAAAGCCTTCTCCCTGCTGACTAAGGCCGATTTGAACAATCGGTGAGGGGGAACGTCTTGAAACCCCAGTTTGTACCCTTGTGACACTATTTGTAAAACCCACGAGTCCAGGTCTAAATTAATCCAGAACTGACTGAAGTGTTTTAGACGTGCCCCCACTGGTGCGGGCTCCTGCAAGAAAGCCCTAGCGTCATGCAGTGGATTTGGCAGAAGCAGAGGACGATCTCTGCTCCTGCGATCTTGAAGAGGCTACAGACCTCTTCCCTCTTTTCCTTCCTCTACCTGCAAAGAAAGGGGAATCTTAACTTCTTGCATATCTATTGGGCCAAAATGACTGCGTTAGACAATGATGCGTCTTCATCCGTTGAGAGGGAACATAGGGCAAGAAGGTTGACTTACCTGCGGGAGCTGCCGAGATCAAATTAACTAGGCCGTCACCAAACAAGGCTTCACCTTCATAGGAAAGAGACTCCCTTTCTTCTTGGAGTCAGCATCAGCATTCCCTTGGTGAATGCACAATGCCCTCCTATCCGAGACTGCCATGAAATTGGCCCGTGAACTCAAGAGTCCTATATCCCTTGCAGTCGTAAGTATGCTGCAGTGTCCTTGATATGATCCAACGTAAGGAGTAATCCCATCTCTCCAAGATATCTATATCGGATGACGAGGTATTCGACCAATTCTTGAATACTACTACTCACCCATGCGCATGTAATGGCAGGTCTAAGTAATGTACCCGTGGTTACATAACTAGAAATAATGTAGCTTCCTGCATACGATCCGCTGGATTTGTGACAGGGCCCCGTGCAGAAGAGGGGGTGACTCCCACTTTATTCTGTCCGCAGCAGGAAATGAATAAACAACCGGAAACCTTTTTGGGATTTAAAACCATCTTGTCGAGCTGGCCCAGACTTTCTCAAACAGAGATGGAGGAACGTTACATCAGCTTTCATTATATATCTATATATACCCCTTTGTCAGGAACAGCAGGGTCCTCAGTGATGTTAATATGTCCTTAATATCCACAATCATGTACTGAATGCTCCTTGCCAATATTGGATCTAATCAGGAAATATTATGGCCGACATAGGAATCAGTATCCGAGTCAGTATCGATGTGTAGTAACATTTTTGCGGGCCTGAGTGAAAAGAAGCATAGCCATGAACATCACATCTTTTCTCTACGTCTGTGTCTGGGACACAGATTTATCCAACCTCACTCTGATATTACTGAAACTTTCACCCAGTCAGTTATTGGTGGTGCCAACAGGGCCACCATCATATGTCTGCATTCCTAATATAGTTTCCTCTTGGGAAAAACATTCAGCCACCGACATGTTGACACACATGTACCAAGTACCCACAGACACATCGGCTTATGGGGGATAGACCTACAGTAAATCTGTCAGAGGGACAGAGAGGATTTTTCAGCTCACAATCCAGCGCCAAAAGTACACAGTCTGGGAAATAATAAACTCTATAGTGATAGACTTGTTACGCTCTATAGATGTGCTGGTGAGGTGAGGAAGAAGCCCCGCCGCTGTAATGGCACGCTTCTGTCCCGCTCAGAAACAAATAATTAATTACGCTGGCGGGGTAAGTACAGTGCCCAGGCACTAATGTCCACTTTTGCCAGCCTTTTGTGAGGAATTTATGCTGCCCAGGGTGCCCCCCTTCCCCACCCACACGCCCTGCACCCTGCAGTGCCTGTGTTTGTGTGGGAGCATGGCGCACAGCATTCCGCTCGCTGCGTGGTACCTCAGAATGCCGTCACTGGAGAAGAAGTCTTCTGTTCTTCTGCTACTCGCCTGTCTTCTGACTTCTGGCTCTGTAAGGGGGTGATGGCAGGCTACGGGAGTGGGCATCTAGGCGTACCTAGCGATCAGCACCCTCAGGAGCTAATGGTGTCCTGTCAGCCAGAAGCAGAGCCATTGAACTCACTAGAATTTGGTCATACTTCTCTCCCCTAAGTTCCACGAAGCAGGGAGACTGTTGCCAGCAGCCTCCCTGAAAATAAGAAAAACTAACATAAGTCTTTTCAGAGAAACTCAGTAGAGCTCCCCTGTAGTGCATCCAGTCTCACTGGGCACAATTCTAAAACTGGAGTCTGGAGGAGGGCAGAGCCGAAACTAGGGAGGGGCTAGGGGGGCATGTGACCCGGGCACGGGATTTGATAGGGCGCTGGGATCAGCAGGGTCTGAAACAGCAGAGAATCTATTGAAGAAAAATGGGATTTGTAGTCATGTGTGCTACTGCTTAGACTTTATGCAGTAGCATAGAGACTACAAATCCCATGAGGCATTGCAGAAAGCTGGCCACGGCTGCTGGAGCTAGGGAGTCAGGGTAACGTCTAGTTTCCCTTCCTAAGCAGCGGCGGCAAGCCCAAAAAAGTATACTGCCCGCCCGCACGAGCTACGAATGTGGTCAGCTACTGACCTTTTTCTGGCCCCACACAGCATTGCATTCAGCCCAACAGCACAGTGATGGATGGAAGCAGGACAGCGAGAGACGGAGGTAAAACACACACACATATTCACTGTGACTGGTGTTAACCCCTGCAGCTCATTCAAACTACTGCTCATTTTCACCACTGTGACAGCTACAGATATACAGATATATACAGATATATATATATATTCCATAGACAAAAAACCTTACGGTTTCACATGTCCCATTAAGGCTTCTTAGACATGATCGAAATTTCAGAAACCTGTTGTAACTCTTCCACTCAAACTCCAAAAAGCAATGAAATTCCGATCATTAAGGCTGACGCCTTAATGGACGTGTTCCTTGCGCAATACAGATATGGTATGCCATCACAGCCTGTGGGTAAGTGCAGATTCAGCACTCTCACAGAGTGAGATTGCTGTCACTCACACAATGGTGGAGCTGCTAATTCACAGATTTGTTTGCTCATTGGAATACACACATGCAGTCTATGCAACTGAAGGTCTGAGCAGTTTTGTGGTGCTCCCATCCCACACAGTGCCCACAACCATCCCATTCGGTCACCACAACAATCCCACCGTGTTACAACAGCTTCTCACTCCATACATCCATCTCACTTAGTATACACATTTAGCTCCCTCAAAATATCTTGGTTAATTGCTAAAACTATAATACCACATCTACTGTCTATGCATCTACACTTGCTTCCCCTATACACCTCCATGCTGCTGTCTTCCCCTATCCCTACTGCTGTGTTCTCCCATCTGTGCTAGTCTGTACTAACTTATCTGCACCATCTGTCTTTCCGCACCTGTGCCTTGTCTGTATCACCGTTTCCTTCTCTCTGTACTGCTCAGTGTTTCCCTCTTCAACGTCACTCTGTCTCCTCCAGTACAGGGCACACTGTCTTCTCTCCCATCTGCACCAGTTTTCTACCCATCCAAGCCAGTGTTTTCAACCCATCTGCACCATTTCCCCCATCTGCACCGCTCTGTCTCCCTTCCCATACTTTGTGCTTAATCTACCCCCTATCCACACCACTCTTACCCCATTCATGTAGCCGACATCCTGAAGGTAAATTTCGTGGGTCCTGCGCTCTTGGCAGGGAAATAACCGCCACAGCCCACCCCCCAGTGGTCCGGAAACGCCTCTGTTGTGCAGACCATGCCCTGCCAATGGCATTCTAACGCTGTTTGCACACCCCCTCCTTCCCCGCAACCCACTCTGCCTATCAATCAGGCAGGGTGATCGCAGCCAGTGAGATGCTGATAGCATCTCACTGGGCTCCTGGGGTACGTACGCGCAGTGCAGCCATTGCACGTGCGCACCTCACAAACTAATTCAGACTGCGATCGCTGCTGCTGCGGTCTGAATTACCCCGTGTTTCTTTGCCCCCCCCCATCAGTGCTGCTTAGTGTTCCCTCTATCCACACACTTCTGTTCCCCCATCCACACCGCTCTCCTCTCTTCAATCAACAACACTCATACCTCATCTGAGCAGCTTTGTCTTCCGCTCAGACCTTCAGTTGCATAGACTGCATGTGTGTATTCCAATGAGCACACAAATCTGTGAATTAGCAGCTCCACCATTGTGTGAGTGACAGCAATCTCACTCTGTGAGAGTGCTGAATCTGCACTTACCCACAGGCTGTGATGGCATACCATATCTGTATTGCGCAAGGAACACGTCTATTAAGGCGTCAGCCTTAATGATCGGAATTTCATTGCTTTTTGGAGTTTGAGTGGAAGAGTTACAACAGGTTTCTGAAATTTCGATCATGTCTAAGAAGCCTTAATGGGACATGTGAAACCGTAAGGTTTTTTGTCTATGGAATTTCATTGCTTTTTTTAAATTTATTTTTTTTATTCAGAAATGTAAAATTTCACTGTAAAAATAAACATTTGATTTTTTAAATGTTTAATGAAAATTTTCGTATAACATCACTGTTCTGTGCAAAATAATTTTATTTACCAAACCGAATTGTTTAAGGTCCGTACACACTTAACGATTTGATGAGCGACGTCGCTCATTTTCCCCCTCCTTAAGCGACGTCGCTCGTTTTATCGTTAAGTGTATATGCCACCAGCGACGAACGATGCGCTGCCCCGCGGGTCGGTAACAATCATCGCTGTCGGTAGGGCATGCATGAAGAATGTGGACTGTCGTCCACGACCTTCATGCAGGGCTGGCGGGGGCGTGACGTCACTGAGTGATATGAGCGGTCATATCGCTCAGTGTGTACAGTCGGCCGCCGGCCGGCCGGCCCGAGAGGGGGAAACATTAGACGATGTCGCTCACAGAGCGACATCGTTTAATGTGTATGGGGCTTTAGACTTTGGTCAAAATATTTTGCTGCCTTTGCAGCTGATGCAGGGAGGGGGGTAGGCGGCAGCAGCCTGTAACTGAGGCTGGAGGTAGGCGTGAAATGCATTGCTTGTACGTGTGAGTGCGTGGTGTCAGGTGCTGCGCGTGTATATGTGTGTGTGTCAGGTGCTGCCTGTGTATGTGTGTCAGGTCCTGTGTGTGTGTGTGTGTGTGTGTGTGTGTGTGTGTGTGTCAGGTGCTGCGTGTATATATGAGTGTGTCTGATGGTGCGTGTGTATGCGTCAGCTGCCGCACGTGGGTGTGTGTCAGGTGTTGCGGGTGTATATGTGTGTGAGTATCAGGTGCTCCGCGTGTGTACAAGTGTATGTCTGGTGCTGCGCATGAATACGTATGTCTGTGTCAGGTGCTGCGCGTGTACATGAGTGTGCGTCAGGTGCTGCGCGTGTACATGAGTGTGCGTCAGGTTCTGCGTGTGTACATGAGTGTGCATTAGGTGCTGCGCGTGTACATGAGTGTGCGTCAGGTGCTACGCGTGTACATGTGTGTGCGTCAGGTGCTACACGTGTCTGTGTGTGTCAGGTGCTGCATGTGTATATTAGTGTCTGATGGTGTGCGTGTATATGTATGTGTCAGGTGCTGCGTGTATATGTATGTGTCAGGTGCTGCGTGTACATGCATGTGTCAGGTGCTGCATGTTTATTTTATTGTGTCTGATGCTATGTGTGTGTGTCAGGTGCCGCATGTGTATATGTGTGTGTGTGTCAGGTGTTGCGCGTGTATGTGTGTGTCAGGTGCTGCATGTTTATTTTATTGTGTGTGTGTGTGTGTGTGTCAGGTGCTGCACGTGTATGTGTGTGTGTGTGTCAGGTGTTGCGCGTGTATGTGTATGTCAGGTGCCGTTCCCCTTCTTCCCATCCCAGCTCTCTCTGTAGAATACAGCTCTGCACCCAGAGAGAGGGAAAGACCAGGGGGCTGATCATTGCACTGCTCACTTTTTGGTCATGAGTTCGGCCTCCTGTTTCTTCCAGTGCTGTGTTCCTGCAGCCCAGCCCTCCCTGTTGTGCCAGAGAATCAGCCCTTCCTTCCCCTGCCAGAGAGAGAGAGCCCGAGGCAGAGACACTCTTCCCGTAGCTGGCCTACCCCCAGTACTTCAGCACTGGCCATGCGGCAGTCAACAAAGGAGACCAGCAGGGGGTCCTGGCAGCATCAGCTGTGGCCGCAGCTGAATTGGGGAGGCCTGCAGTGTCTGAGGTGGGCAGCACTTCCTCCGCCGCTGTCACCTTCCCCTGCCGGAGAGAAAGCCAGAGACATACCCTTCCTGCAGCTGGGCTACCCCTAGTACCTCAGCGCTGGCCAGGCAGAAGTCTATGGAGGGGACCGGCAGGGGTTTCGGGCCGCAGCAGCAGCGGCCGCAGCCAGATCAGGGAGGCCTGCAGGGTCAGAGCTGGGCAGCACTTCCACCAACACTGTCACCTCTGTGCTGGGCATGTACACCAGTCCGTACGGACGGAGGTGTCCACAACAGGCAGCAGTATAATGAGTCAGACAAACTCATTACACGCTGCCCACTGCTGCGCCGCATGCCCTCGATGGAGGAAGCCTAGATGCGGTCCCCAGCAGCAGCGAGGGAGAAGGGTGATCACATCACCCTTCAACCCGGCACCTCACAATCAGCTGGGGATCTGCAGTAGCTTCATCTCTCTCTTCCTCTCCCTCTCTGACAGCACAGCAGCCCCTCTGGGTCCCATGTAGCTCTGCCCCCCTGCTCACAGTTCACTCGGCCTCTCCTGATTAAAAAGAAAATAAGAGCCTGACCTGCTGCTCAGATGCGAGGAGGGGACGGGCGGTAGGTCCTCTGTGAGTGCACTACACAGCAAAATTAACTGACTCCTCACAACAGTGTGGACTGCGGGCGACGTCAGACGCCAATTTGGGTGTGCTTGCTGCACTACCTGCCCATCAAGCCCAACGTGGTGCCATGGTGCCAGCCCCGCCCACTATACGGATTCCATTTTGTATTAGGAATCCTATAACAGCATTCCGACATCCCTCCCTATGACGCTGCCATCCATACACTGCCGCTCTCATACATCCGTACACCGCCACTCTCATACATCCGCACACTGCCGCTCTCACACAACTGTACACTGAAGCTCTCATACATCCATACACTGCCGCTCATACATCCGTACAACCCCGCTCTCATACATCCGTACAACCCCGCTCTCATACATCCGCACACTGCCGCTCTCATACATCCGTACAACCCCGCTCTCATACATCCGCACACTGCCGCTCTCATACATCCGCACACTGCCGCTCTCATACATCCGCACACTGCCGCTCTCATACAGCCGCACACTGCCGCTCTCATACAGCCGCACACCGCCGCTCTCATACAGCCGCACACCGCCGCTCTCATGCAGCCGCACACCGCCGCACTCATGCATCCGCACACCGCCGCACTCATGCATCCACACACCACCGCACTCATGCATCCACACACCACCGCACTCATGCATCCACACACCACCGCACTCATGCATCCACACACCACCGCACTCATGCATCCACACACCACCGCACTCATGCATCCACACACCACCGCACTCATGCATCCACACACCACCGCACTCATGCATCCACACACCACCGCACTCATGCATCCACACACTACCGCCCTCATACATCCACACACCACCGCACTCATACATCCACACACCACCGCACTCATACATCCACACACCGACGCAGTTATACAGCCGTACACTGCCGCTCTCATACAGCCGTACACTGCCGCTCTCATACATTCGCACACTGCCGCTCTCATACAGCCGCACTCATACAGCCGCACTCATACAGCCGCACTCATACAGCCGCACACTGCCGCTCTCATACAGCCGCACACTGCCGCTCTCATACAGTCGTACACTGTCGCTCTCATACAGCCGTACAACCCCGCTCTCATACATCCGCACACTGCTGCTCTCATACAGCCGCACACCGACGCAGTTATACAGCCGTACACTGCCGCTTTCATACATCCGCACACTGCCGCACTCTTACAGCCGCACACTGCCGCTCTCATACATCCACACACCGCCGCACACCACCACACGCATACAGCCGCACATCATCGCACTCATACAGCCGCACACCGACGCAGTTATACAGCCGTACATTGCCGCTCTCATACATCCGCACACTGCCGCTCTCATACATCCGCACACTGCCGCTCTCTACATCCGCACACTGCCGCTCTCATACATCCGCACACTGCCGCTCTCATACAGCCGTACACTATCGCTCTCATACATCCAACCACTTCCACTCACATCTATACATACATCTACACATCCAATCCCCGCGCAAGGGAACACTGAAATCACTATCACTTTTCCCCGGGGTGTGACCACAGCCAGCCACTACTCCGGCCACCTTCTTGTGACACCAAAATGCATCTTACCTATCATCAGGGTGGTGCTGCTGCTGGGGGCGGGTTGCTGCCTCAGTCTCCTGGTTGGTGCTGCGATTGGAGGGGGTACTGCTTCCCTGTGCTGCCACTGTCTCCCGGATCATCGTGCCGCTGGCTGAATTGCAGCTTGACGCTACTGCTGCCGGGAGTAACAGCTTCCTGACTGTTGTTGCTGGTGGCTGCCTACTGCTCATTGCCGCCGGAACACTGACCGGCTCGGCAGTGATGCTGGCGGAGGAGTAGTGGCGGTGGGGTGGGGGGTGCCTGCTCCCTTCCCTCGAGCATGCCGCAGTGCAAAAAAATAAATAATAAATAGAGAGCATACCAGGGTGAGAGTCTGTATGGATCACAGTGATTACACGGGGCACAGCATAAGGACACCTTGCTGTGAGGGGCTCTGCCCACACAGATTGCTGCACCCTCTCCGATGTCAGCCGCTGCCCTCTCGTTCTCTGGGCGGCCAGTTCCAGTGTGAGGTAGGAAAGGAAGAGAACACACAGGAGAGCAGCCCTGATATATAACAGAGGTGGAAGTTCTATAGGCAGCAGAGACGGAGACTAGCCAGCCAGTCTCCCAGTGCCCTGATCACTACACGCCGCCAGCACAGCATTACAGGAGGGTCATATAGTGCTGCCCTGAGCTAACAGGTGTGTGTACTAAGTGTACCCCGTACAGTGTGCTGCGCCCTGGTGTCTCTGAGAGGGGTGAGGTCACCGTGCCGCTTTAGTATATGGCTTTTCCTTAGTACTGTACGTTACAGCCCTGCACTAGTAGTGGCAACTCTGCCCTATGTGAACCTGTGAGGTTATTTTCCTATTTACAGAATAACCGGGGAGAAGGCGGCCATATTGCGGCTCTCAAGTGAAGGCCCTCTAGTACACCCCCTGCTGGCGGCCACTGCGCAGGCGCAACAAATTGAAATGCCCTATCTCTATAATGGGGCATATTTCTCTTAATTAAAAAAAACCTGTAACTTTCCGAAAAACCACAACCCCAAAAGGCACTTCACTGGGACATGCTCTATCTAATAAAACAAACCCCAAGTCTTATTTTTATACATATATATATATATATATATATATATTGGGTAGTGGGGGTATGGCGCCACAGGTATGTGTGAGCAGATAACTATTAAAACAATATATATGTTATTTATAGACACTCCTTTTAAAAATGTAAGGTGTCTGCTATCCCCTAAGTAATCAGCAGTGATAAGCTGCCTTTAAAATGTGAAAAAAAGGGGGGAATAGGGGTACCAGCGACTTACAGTGTCTATCAAATTAAAGTAACTATGAAGAATATAGCAGGATACGGTTTTAGAAAAAGGGTAACAATATATTTATTTATACAATTTATAACATAATGATGGGATAAAAAAGTAGGTAAAAATTTTTTTTTTTGATATGCAGTAAAAAAAAAAATATTTTAAAAACATAAACAGGTAAAAATAGAGTATATAATTTAGCTAGAATCCAAAATCATGTAAAATCAGTAAAAACAATTTCATACTGATAAAAAATATTTCAGGATGATAAAAATAAGAATTTACTTACCGATAATTCTATTTCTCGTAGTCCGTAGTGGATGCTGGGGACTCCGTCAGGACCATGGGGGATTAGCGGCTCCGCAGGAGACAGGGCACAAAAGTAAAAGCTTTAGGACTAGGTGGTGTGCACTGGCTCCTCCCCCTATGACCCTCCTCCAAGCCTCAGTTAGGATACTGTGCCCGGACGAGCGTATACAATAAGGAAGGATTTTGAATCCCGGGTAAGACTCATACCAGCCACACCAATCACACTGTACAACTTGTGATCTGAACCCAGTAAACAGCATGATAACAGAGGAGCCTCTGAAAAGATGGCTCACAACAATAATAACCCGATTTTTGTAACAATAACTATGTACAAGTATTGCAGACAATCCGCACTTGGGATGGGCGCCCAGCATCCACTACGGACTACGAGAAATAGAATTATCGGTAAGTAAATTCTTATTTTCTCTGACGTCCTAAGTGGATGCTGGGGACTCCGTCAGGACCATGGGGATTATACCAAAGCTCCCAAACGGGCGGGAGAGTGCGGATGACTCTGCAGCACCGAATGAGAGAACTCCAGGTCCTCCTCAGCCAGGGTATCAAATTTGTAGAATTTTGCAAACGTGTTTGCCCCTGACCAAGTAGCAGCTCGGCAAAGTTGTAAAGCCGAGACCCCTCGGGCAGCCGCCCAAGATGAGCCCACCTTCCTTGTGGAATGGGCATTTACAGATTTTGGCTGTGGCAGGCCTGCCACAGAATGTGCAAGCTGAATTTTACTACAAATCCAACGAGCAATCGTCTGCTTAGAAGCAGGAGCACCCAGCTTGTTGGGTGCATACAGGATAAACAGCGAGTCAGTTTTACTGACTCCAGCCGTCCTGGAAATATATATTTTCAAGGCCCTGACAACGTCTAGCAACTTGGAGTCCTCCAAGTCCCTAGTAGCCGCAGGCACCACAATAGGTTGGTTCAGGTGAAACGCTGACACCACCTTAGGGAGAAACTGGGGAGGAGTCCGCAGTTCTGCCCTGTCCGAATGGAAAATCAGATATGGGCTTTTGTGAGACAAAGCCGCCAATTCTGACACTCGCCTGGCCGAGGCCAGGGCCAACAGCATGGTCACTTTCCATGTGAGATATTTCAAATCCACAGATTTGAGCGGTTCAAACCAATGTGATTTGAGGAATCCCAGAACTACGTTGAGATCCCACGGTGCCACTGGAGGCACAAAAGGGGGTTGTATATGCAGTACTCCCTTGACGAATGTCTGGACTTCAGGAACTGAAGCCAATTCTTTCTGGAAGAAAATCGACAGGGCCGAAATTTGAACCTTAATGGACCCCAATTTGAGGCCCATAGACACTCCTGTTTGCAGGAAATGCAGGAATCGACCGAGTTGAAATTCCTCCGTGGGGGCCTTCCTGGCCTCACACCACGCAACATATTTTCGCCAAATGCGGTGATAATGTTGTGCGGTCACCTCCTTCCTGGCTTTGACCAGGGTAGGTATGACCTCTTCCGGAATGCCTTTTTCCCTTAGGATCCGGCGTTCAACCGCCATGCCGTCAACCGCAGCCGCGGTAAGTCTTGGAACAGACAGGGTCCTTGCTGAAGCAAGTCCCTTCTTAACGGCAGAGGCCATGGGTCCTCTGTGAGCATCTCTTGAAGTTCCGGGTACCAAGTCCTCCTTGGCCAATCCGGAGCCACGAGTATAGTTCTTACTCCTCTCCGTCTTAAAATTCTCAGTACCTTGGGTATGAGAGGAAGAGGAGGGAACACATACACTGACTGGTACACCCACGGTGTTACCAGAGCGTCCACAGCTATTGCCTGAGGGTCCCTTGACCTGGCGCAATACCTGTCCAGTTTTTTGTTGAGGCGGGACGCCATCATGTCCACCTTTGGTTTTTCCCAATGGTTCACAATCATGTGGAAGACTTCCGTGTGAAGTCCCCACTCTCACGGGTGGAGGTCGTGCCTGCTGAGGAAGTCTGCTTCCCAGTTGTCCACTCCCGGAATGAACACTGCTGACAGTGCTATCACATGATTTTCTGCCCAGCGAAGAATCCTTGCAGCTTCTGCCATTGCCCTCCTGCTTCTTGTGCCGCCCTGTCTGTTTACGTGGGCGACTGCCGTGATGTTGTCCGACTGGATCAGCACCGGCTGACCTTGAAGCAGAGGTCTTGCTAGGCATAGAGCATTGTAAATTGCCCTTAGCTCCAGTATATTTATGTGGAGAGAAGTCTCTAGACTTGACCACGTTCCCTGGAAATTTCTTCCCTGTGTGACTGCTCCCCAGCCTCTCAGGCTGGCATCCGTGGTCACCAGGATCCAATCCTGAATGCCGAATCTGCGGCCCACTAGTAGATGAGCACTCTGCAGCCACCACAGAAGAGACACCCTTGTCCTCGGAGACAGGGTTATCCGCTGATGCATCTGAAGATGCGATCCGGACCATTTGTCCAGCAGATCCCACTGAAAAGTTCTTGCGTGAAATCTGCCGAAAGGAATCGCTTCGTAAGAAGCCACCATTTTTCCCAGGACCCTTGTGCAATGATGCACTGACACTTTTCCGGGTTTTAGGAGGTTCCTGACTAGCTCGGATAACTCCCTGGCTTTCTCCTCCGGGAGAAACACCTTTTTCTGGACTGTGTCCAGAATCATCCCTAGGAACAGCAGACGTGTCGTTGGGATCAGCTGCGATTTTGGAATATTTAGAATCCACCCGTGCTGTTGTAGCAGTACCCGAGATAGTGCTACTCTGACCTCCAACTGTTCCCTGGACTTTGCCCTTATCAGGAGATCGTCCAAGTAAGGGATAATTAAGACGCCTTTTCTTCGAAGAAGAATCATCATTTCGGCCATTACCTTGGTAAAGACCCGGGGTGCCGTGGACAATCCAAACGGCAGCATCTGAAACTGATAATGACAGTTCTGTACTACGAACCTGAGGTACCCTTGGTGAGAAGGGCAATTTGGGACATGAAGGTAAGCATCCTTGATGTCCAGGGACACCATATAGTCCCCTTCTTCCAGGTTCGCTATCACTGCTCTGAGTGACTCCATCTTGAATTTGAACCTTTGTATGTAAGTGTTCAAAGATTTCAGATTTAGAATAGGTCTCACCGAGCCGTCTGGCTTCGGTACCACAAATAGTGTGGAATAATACCCCTTTCCCTGTTGTAGGAGGAGTACTTTGATTATCACCTGCTGGGAATACAGCTTGTGAATTGCTTCCAATACTGCCTCCCTGTCGGAGGGAGACGTTGGTAAAGCAGACTTCAGGAACCTGCGAGGGGGAGACGTCTCGAATTCCAATCTGTACCCCTGGGATACTACCTGTAGGATCCAAGGGTCCACTTGCGAGTGAGCCCACTGCGCGCTGAAATTCTTGAGACGACCCCCCACCGCACCTGAGTCCGCTTGTAAGGCCCCAGCGTCATGCTGAGGACTTGGCAGAAGCGGTGGAGGGCTTCTGTTCCTGGGAAGAGGCTGTCTGCTGCAGTCTTTTTCCCTTTCCTCTACCCCGGGGCAGATATGACTGGCCTTTTGCCCGCTTGCCCTTATGGGGACGAAAGGACTGAGGCTGAAAAGACGGTGTCTTTTTCTGCTGAGAGGTGAGTTGGGGTAAAAAGGTGGATTTTCCAGCTGTTGCCGTGGCCACCAGGTCCGAAAGACCGACCCCAAATAACTCCTCCCCTTTATACGGCAATACTTCCATATGCCGTTTGGAATCCGCATCACCTGACCACTGTCGTGTCCATAAACATCTTCTGGTAGAAATGGACATCGCACTTACTCTTGATGCCAAGGTGCAAATATCCCTCTGTGCATCACGCATATATAGAAACGCATCTTTTAAACGCTCTATAGTCAATAAAATACTGTCCCTGTCCAGGGTATCAATATTTTCAGTCAGGGACTCCGACCACGCCACCCCAGCGCTGCACATCCAGGCTGAGGCAATTGCTGGTCGCAGTATAACACCAGTATGTGTGTATATACTTTTTAGGACATTTTCCAGCTTCCTATCAACTGGCTCCTTGAGGGCGGCCGTATCAGGAGACGGTAACGCCGCTTGTTTTGATAAGCGTGTGAGTGCCTTATCCACCCTAGGGGGTGTTTCCCAACGCGCCCTAACTTCTGGCGGGAAAGGGTATAATGCCAATAATTTCTTAGATATCAGCAATTTTTTATCGGGGGAGACCCACGCATCATCACACACTTCATTTAATTCTTCTGATTCAGGAAAAACTACGGGTAGTTTTTTCACACCCCACATAATACCCTTTTTTGTGGTACTTGTAGTATCAGAAATATGCAAAGCCTCCTTCATTGCCGTGATCATGTAACGTGTGGCCCTACTGGAAAATACGTTTGTTTCTTCACCGTCGACACTGGAGTCAGTGTCCGTGTCTGTGTCGACCGACTGAGGTAATGGGCGCTTTAGAGCCCCTGACGGTGTTTGAGACGCCTGGACAGGCACTAACTGACTTGCCGGCTGTCTCATGTCGTCAACAGTTTTTTTGTAAAGTGCTGACACTATCACGTAATTCCTTAAATAAGACCATCCAGTCAGGTGTCTACTCCCTAGGGGGTGACATCACTACTACAGGCAATTGCTCCGCCTCCACACCATTTTCCTCCTCATACATGTCGACACACGCGTACCGACACACAGGACACACACAGGGAATGCTCTGATAGAGGACAGGACCCCACTAGCCCTTTGGGGAGACAGAGGGAGAGTTTGCCAGCACACACCAGAGCGCTATATATGTATAGGGACAACCTTATAAATAAGTGTTTCTCCCTTATAGCTGCTATATATGTTTTTATATGCCAAATTAGTGCCCCCCCCCCCTCTCTTTTTTACCCTGTTTCTGTAGTGCAGGACTGCAGGGGAGAGTCAGGGAGACGTCCTTCCAGCGGAGCTGTGAGGGAAAATGGCGCTTGTGTGCTGAGGAGATAGGCTCCGCCCCCTTCACGGCGGCATTTCTCCCGCTTTTTATGAGGTAAAATGGCAGGGGTTAAATACATCCATATAGCCCAGGAGCTATATGTGATGTATTTTTTACCATAAATAGTGTTTTCATTGCGTCTCAGGGCGCCCCCCCCCAGCGCCCTGCACCCTCAGTGACCGGAGTGTGAAGTGTGCTGAGAGCAATGGCGCACAGCTGCAGTGCTGTGCGCTACCTTTCTTGAAGACAAGATGCCTTCTGCCGCCGATTTCTGGACCTCTTCACTCTTCTGGCTCTGTAAGGGGGCCGGCGGCGCGGCTCCGGGACCCATCCATGGCTGGGCCTGTGATCGTCCCTCTGGAGCTAATGTCCAGTAGCCAAGAAGCCCAATCCACTCTGCACGCAGGTGAGTTCGCTTCTTCTCCCCTTAGTCCCTCGATGCAGTGAGCCTGTTGCCAGCAGGACTCACTGAAAATAAAAAAACCTAAGTCTATACTTTTATTCTAAGCAGCTCAGGAGAGCTACCTAGATTGCACCCTTCTCGGCCGGGCACAAAAACCTAACTGAGGCTTGGAGGAGGGTCATAGCGGGAGGAGCCAGTGCACACCACCTAGTCCTAAAGCTTTTACTTTTGTGCCCTGTCTCCTGCGGAGCCGCTAATCCCCCATGGTCCTGACGGAGTCCCCAGCATCCACTTAGGACGTCAGAGAAAATGATGCTTATCTTTTTGAAGATGGAGAGTCAGTGGAGGTACAGCCAACGCGTTTCGTCCTTAGACTTCATCACCCCTTGATGAAGTCTAAGGACGAAACGCGTTGGCTGTACCTCCACTGACTCTCCATCTTCAAAAAGATAAGCATCATTTTTATCATCCTGAAATATTTTTTATCAGTATGAAATTGTTTTTACTGATTTTACATGATTTTGGATTCTAGCTAAATTATATACTCTATTTTTACCTGTTTATGTTTTTAAAATCTTTTTTTTTTTTTACTGCATATCAAAAAAAAGATTTTTACCTACTTTTTTATCCCATCATTATGTTATTAATTGCATAAATAAATATATTGTTACCCTTTTTCTAAAACCGTATCCTGCTATATTCTTCATAGTTACTTTAATTTGATAGACACTGTAAGTCGCTGGTACCCCTATTCCCCTATATATATATATATATATATATATATATATATATATATATGCACACACACTCATGTATATACATGCATATACATGTATACACAAATACACGTATGTACATGTTTATGTATGTATAATACACTGATAGAGTACATTATATTTATGAATTAATTGCTTCCCGATTCTGCAGCATCATCATCAGCACCACCAGTGTTACTCACAGTCACTTCACACTGACTGCTGCACAACACATCACTTAATTTCCGGGCCGCCCGCCACCTGGTGAAGAGACATGGGAGATGAAGGACCAGCAGTGCCACGTTGAGCGGAAGTATTGTGAATTAGTTACCCACACACTCCTTGTGACACCTGCTCCCCGTCTGCCCTCCCACCCGCCGCCTGCCGTCCGGAACCCGCACTGACAAGTAAGTCTCAGCAGAATGTGTCTGCCAGCAGCTCCCAGTCCCTCCTAGAGGAACACTGCCAGTGGTGTGGCGGCCGCGGCACACTAGGACTGAGAGACCGCAGCAGGAGGAAAGCACAGGTGGGCGGGAGGAGAGCATGGGCGGACATCACCACGTCACATTGCAAGGTGACGCCAGTCCCCCCAGTGAGGCCGCCGACGAATGCACTCAGCATAGTATTAGCAGCAGGCAGAGGGGGGGCGGGTGCAGCGGTGGTGGGAGGTACGGAAATGAGCTGCAGGCTAGGCTCCACCGATCACACACTCAGCGATCACTGTGCTACAGCAAGCGTGGCGTGCAGCGGTGCTGGACATTAGGGAGTGCCTGTGCGCACCAGGCACCCCCTGTACGCACGCCTATGCGCTACCACCCCCCATATGCCACACTACATCACTATGCTACAGCCCTTCCATATGCTGCACTTCATAATTACACTATACCCCCCATACAACATACTACATCACCACACTACACTACTCACAATAAAATTAAAACATCCCAGTTCCTAATTCTTAATGAGCTCACGTGAGTTCTCTCCCCAACGGAGCTCCAGACCAAGTAACAATGAAGACACCAGCAGCGTGTAGGGGGCAGGCCTGGTCCACTTGTCAGGAGAGAGCAGTCACAGGAGGGCAAGAAGGGGGCGGGGCCTAGTCCTACAGACTAGGCCCCGCCCCCTTCTTACGGGAGAGAGCACAGACAGGAGAGAGCAAGGTACAGGGGTAGAAGGGGACGGCTGATGTGAAGAAGGGGGCGGGGCCTATTCTTACAGGCTTTCAAAATTCGACTTTAAAATTCGACATTTGACAAATTCGACTTTTCTGCAATGGTACAAATGCGGCAATTCGACAAAAGTATATTCAATTAAAGTTTGTAAATTCGACAACAGTGCTTTTAAACAGTAAATTCGTCATTTTCAATCCGCAACACTTTGCTGGCGGAATCTAATTAAAAAAAATTTAAAAACATGTTTTTTTTTGCTGTTTTTTTTTTTTGGTTATAGCATATCTATTTATATTAGAAGGGATTAGGTACTTGGTTTGTCTATTTTGGAGGCACAAGTATTATTTATATATTTTTTTAAATATTATTTATTTTTAAATGGAATGTGAAAAATCCAGAAAAAAAATTGCGTGGGTCCCCCCTCCAAAGCATAACCAGCCTCGGGCTCTTCGAGCCGGTCCTGGTTCTAAAAATCCGGGGGGAAAACGGACAGGGGATCCCCCGTATTTTTAAAACCAGCACCGGGCTCTGCGCCTGGTGCTGGTGCAAAAAATACGGGGGACAAAAAGAGTAGGGATCCCCCGTATTTTTTACACCAGCATCGGGCTCCACTAGCTGGACAGATAATGCCACAGCCGGGGGTCACTTTTATACAGTGCCCTGCGGCCGTGGCATTAAATATCCAACCGGGGGTGAAGCCCGAGGCTGTCCCCCCCATCCAAGGGCTGCGGATGGGAGGCTGATAGCCTTGAGAAAATTTAAAGAATATTGTTTTTTCTAGTAGTACTACAAGTCCCAGCAAGCCTCCCCCGCAAGCTGGTACTTGGAGAACCACAAGTACCAGCATGCAGGAGAAAAACGGGCCCGCTGGTACCTGTAGTTCTACTGGGAAAAAAATAAGAATTTACTTACCGATAATTCTATTTCTCGTAGTCTGTAGTGGATGCTGGGGACTCCGTCAGGACCATGGGGTTTAGCGGCTCCGCAGGAGACAGGGCACAATAATAAAAGCTTTAGGATCAGGTTGTGTGCACTGGCTCCTCCCCCTATGACCCTCCTCCAAGCCTCAGTTAGGATACTGTGCCCGGACGAGCGTGCATAATAAGGAAGGATATTGAATCCCGGGTAAGACTCATACCAGCCACACCAATCACACCGTACAACCTGTGATCTGAACCCAGTTAACAGTATGATAACAACGAAGGAGCCTCTGAAAAGATGGCTCACAACAAGAATAACCCGATTTTTGTAACAATAACTATGTACAAGTATTGCAGACAATCCGCACTTGGGATGGGCGCCCAGCATCCACTACGGACTACGAGAAATAGAATTATCGGTAAGTAAATTCTTATTTTCTCTAACGTCCTAAGTGGATGCTGGGGACTCCGTCAGGACCATGGGGATTATACCAAAGCTCCCAAACGGGCGGGAGAGTGCGGATGACTCTGCAGCACCGAATGAGAGAACTCCAGGTCCTCCTCAGTCAGGGTGTGCCCCTGACCAAGTAGCAGCTCGGCAAAGTTGTAAAGCCGAGACCCCTCGGGCAGCCGCCCAAGATGAGCCCACTTCCTTGTGGAATGGGCTTTTACTGATTTTGGCTGTGGCAAGCCTGCCACAGAATGTGCAAGCTGAATTGTACTACAAATCCAGCGAGCAATCGTCTGCTTAGAAGCAGGAACACCCATCTTGTTGGGTGCATACAGGCTAAACAGCGAGTCAGATTTTCTGACTCCAGTCGTCCTGGAAACATATATTTTCAGGGCCCTGACAACGTCAAGTAACTTGGAGTCCTCCAAGTCCCTAGTAGCCGCAGGTACCACAATAGGTTGGTTCATGTGAAAAACAGAAAACACCTTAAGGAGAAATTGAGGACGAGTCCTCAATTCTGCCCTGTCAGAATGAAAAATTAAGTAAGGGCTTTTATATGATAAAGCCGCCCATTCTGACACACGCCTGGCTGAAGCCAGGGCTAATAGAATCTTCACCTTCCATGTGAAATATTTTAATTCCACAGTGGTGAGTGGATCAAACCAATGTGACTTTAGGAAACTCAAAACAACATTGAGATCCCAAGGTGCCACTGGGGGCACAAAAGGAGGCTGTATATGCAGTACCCCTTTTACAAACGTCTGAACTTCAGGCACTGAAGCCAGTTCTTTCTGGAAGAAATTCGACAGGGTCGAAATTTGAACCTTAAATGGACCCTAATTTTAGGCCCATAGACAGTCCTGTTTTCAGGAAATGTAGGAAACGACCCAGTTGGAATTCCTCTGTAGGGACCTTCTTGGCCTCACACCACGCAACATATTTTCGCCAAATGCGGTGAAAATGTTTTGCGGTTACATCCTTCCTGGCTTCGACCAGGGTAGGGATGACTTCATCTGGAATGCCCTTTCAGGATCCGGCGTTCAACTGCCATGCCGTCAAACGCAGCCGCGGTAAGTCTTGGAACAGACAAGGCCCCTGCTGGAGCAGGTCCTCTCTTAAAGGTAGAGTCCACGTTTCTTCCGTGAGCATCTCTTGAAGTTCTGGGTACCAAGTCCTTCTTGACCCATCCGGAACCACGAGTATCGTTCTTACTCATCTCCTTCTTATGATTCTCAGTACTTTTGGTATGAGATGCATAGGAGGGAACACATACCCTGACTGGTACACCCACAGTGTTACCAGAGCGTCCACCGCTATTGCCTGAGGGTCCCTTGACCTGGCGCAATATCTGTCTAGTTTTTTGTTCAGGCGGGACGCCATCATGTCCACCTTTGGTTTTTCCCAACGGTTTACAATCATGTGGAAGACTTCCCGCTGAAGTCCCCACTCTCCCGGGTGGAGGTTATGCCTGCTGAGGAAGTCTGCTTCCCAGTTTTCCACTCCCGGAATTAACACTGCTGAGAGTGTTATCACATGATTTTTCGCCCAGCGAAGAATCCGTGCAGTTTCTGCCATTTCCCTCCTGCTTCATGTGCCGCCCTGTCTGTTTACGTGGGCGACTGCCGTGATGTTGTCCCACTGGATCAATACCGGCTGACCTTGAAGCAGAGGTCTTGCTAAGCTTAGAGCCTTGTAAATTGCCCTTAGCTCCAGTATATTTATGTGGAGAAAAGTCTCCAGACTTGATCACACTCCCTGGAAATTTTTTCCTTGTGTGACTGCTCCCCAGCCACTCAGGCTGGCATCCGTGGTCACCAGGACCCAGTCCTGAATGTCGAATCTGCGGCCCTTTCATAGATGAGCACTCTGCAGCCACCGCAGAAGAAAACACCCTTGTCCTTGGAGACAGGGTTATCCGCTGATGCATCTGAAGATGCGATCCGGACCATTTTCCCAGCAGATTCCACTGAAAGGTTCTTGCTTGAAATCTACCGAATGGGATCGCTTTGTAAGAAACCACCATTTTTCACAGGACCCTTGTGCAATGATGCACTGATACTTTTCCTGGTTTTAGGAGGTTCCTGACTAGCTCGGATAACTCCCTGTCTTCTCCGGGAGAAAACATCCTTTTCTGGACTGTGTCCAGAATCATTCCTAGGAACATTAGACGTGTCGTCGGAAAAAGCTGCGATTTTGGAATATTTAGAATCCACTCGTGCTGTCGTAGAACTACTTGAGATAGTGCTACTCCGACCGCCAACTGTTCTCTGGACCTTGCCCTTATCAGGAAAGCGTCCATATTTCTTTTAGGAAGAATCATCATTTCGGCCATTACCATGGTAAAGACCCGGGGTGCCGTGGACAATCCAAACGGCAGCGTCTGAACTGATAGTAACAGTTCTGTACCACGAACCTGAGATACCCTTGGTGAGAAGGGCAAAATTTGGACATGTAGGTAAGCGTCCCTGATATCCAGTGACACCATATCGTCCTGGTTCGCTATCACTGCTCTGAGTGACTCCATCTTGATTTGAACCCTTGTATGTAATTGTTCAAATCTTTTAGATCTCACCGAGCCGTTTGGCTTCAGTACCACAATATAGTGTGGAATAATACCCCTTCCCTTGTTGTAGGAGGGGTACTTTGATTATCACCTGCTGGGAATACAGCCTGTGAATTTTTTCCCAATACTGCCTCCCTGTCGGAGGGAGACGTTGGTAAAGCAGACTTCAGGAACTTGTGAGGGGAAGACGTCTCGAATTTCCAATGTACACCTGGGATACTACGTGTAGGATCCAGGAGTCCACTTGCGAGTGAGCCCACTGCGTGCTGAAACTCTTGAGATGACCCCCCACCGCACCTGAGTCCGCTTGTATGGCCCCAGCGTCATGCTGCGGACTTGGCAGAAGCTGTGGAGGACTTCTGTTCCTGGGAATGGGCTGCCTGCTGCAGTCTTCTTCCCTTTCCTCTAACCCTGGGCAGATATGACTGGCCTTTTGCCCGCCTGCCTTTATGGGTACGAAAGGACTGAGACTGAAAAGACTGTGTCCTTTTCTGCTGAGATGTGACTTGGGGTAACAAAAGTGGATTTTCCAGCTGTTGCCATGGCCACCAGGTCCGATGGACCGCCCCTTTATACGGCAATACTTCCATGTGCCGTCTGGAATCTGCATCACCTGACCACTGTCGTGTCTATAAACATCGTCTGGCAGATATGGACATCACATCTACTCTTGATGTCAGAATGCAAATATCCCTCTGCGCATCTCGCATATATAGAAATGCATCCTTAAAATGCTCTATAGTCAATAAAATATTGTTCCTGTCAAGGGTATCAATATTTTCAGTCAGGAAATCCGACCAAGCCCCCCCAGCGCTGCACATCCAGGCTGAGGCGATTGCTGGTCGTAGTATAACACCAGTATGTGTGTATATACTTTTTAGGATATTTTTTAGCTTCCTATCAGCTGGCTCCTTGAGGGCGGCCGTATCTGGAGACGGTAACGCCACTTGTTTTTATAAGCGTGTGAGCGCCTTATCCACCCTAAGGTGTGTTTCCCAACTCGCCCTCACTTCTGGCGGGAAAGGGTATACCTCCAATAATTTTCTATCGGAGGAAACCCACGTATCATCACACCCTTTAATTTATCTGATTCAGGAAAAACTACAAGTAGATTATTCCCACCCTACATAATACCCTTATTTGTGGTACTTGTAGTATCAGAAATATGTAACACCTCCTTCATTGCCCTTAACATGTAACGTGTGGCCCTAAAGGAAAATACGTTTGTTTCTTCACCGTCGACACTGAAGTCAGTGTCCGTGTCTGTGTCGACCAACTGAGGTAAATGGGCGTTTTTACAAGCCCCTGACGGTGTCTGAGACGCCTGGACAGGTACTAATTTGTTTGCCGGCCGTCTCATGTCGTCAACCGGCCTTGCATCGTGTTGACATTATCACGTAATTCCTAAATAAGCCATCCATTCCGGTGTCGACTCCCTAGAGAGTGACATCACCAATACAGGCAATTTGCTCCGCCTCCTCACCAACATCGTCCTTCTACATGTCGACACACACGTACCGACACACAGCACACACACAGGGAATGCTCTGATAGAGGACAGGACCCCACTAGCCCTTTGGGGAGACAGAGGGAGAGTTTGCCAGCACACACCAAAAAACGCTATAATTATACAGGGACAACCCCTTATACAAGTGTTTTCCCTTATAGCATTTTCACATATGTAATCATATCGCCAAATAAGTGCCCCCCCTCTCTGTTTTAACCCTGTTTCTGTAGTGCAGTGCAGGGGAGAGCCTGGGAGCCTTCCTCACAGCAGAGCTGAGCAGGAAAATGGCGCCGTGTGCTGAGGAGAATAGGCCCCGCCCCCTAAAACGGCGGGCTCTTCTCCCGGAGTTTGTGAGATCTGACAGGGGTTAAATACATCCATATAGCCTCAAGGGCTATATGTGATGTATTTTAGCCATAAAAAAGGTATAATACATTGCTGCCCAGGGCGCCCCCCCCAGCGCCCTGCACCCTCAGTGACCGCTGGTATGAAGTGTGCTGACAACAATGGCGCACAGCTGCAGTGCTGTGCGCTACCTTATGAAGACTGAAAGTCTTCTGCCGCCTGTTTCTGGACCTCTGGACCTCTTCAACTTCGGCATCTGCAAGGGGGGTCGGCGGCACGGCTCCGGGACGAACCCCAGGGTGAGACCTGTGTTCCGACTCCCTCTGGAGCTAATGGTGTCCAGTAGCCTAAGAAGCAAATCCATCCTTCACGCAGGTGAGTTTACTTCTCTCCCCTTGTAACTTAAACTTTTATTCTAAGCAGCTCAGGAGAGCCACCTAGATTGCACCCTTCTCGGCCGGGCACAAAAATCTAACTGAGGCTTGGAGGAGGGTCATAGGGGGAGGAGCCAGTGCACACCACCTGATCCTAAAGCTTTTATTATTGTGCCCTGTCTCCTGCGGAGCCGCTAAACCCCATGGTCCTGACGGAGTCCCCAGCATCCACTTAGGACGTTAGAGAAATACCCAAATAAAAACAGGACACAGACACCGTGAAAGTATAACTTTATTTCACACCTGCCGACACACACATACTTACCTATGTTGACATGAAGCAGTCGGTCCTCTTCTCCAAGTAGAATCCACGGGTACCTGAAAATAAGATAATTATACTCACCTGATCCAGGTTCCAGATTAAATCCACGTACTTGGCAAAACAACAAACCGAACACCCGGACCAGACTGACTGAAAGGGGTCCCATGTTTACACATGGGACCCCTTTCCACGAATGCAGACATCCGAATCTCGCGAGAATCAGACAGCGGGATGATGACGTTCGTGCGCGCTCGGGCTAGCCGAGCAAGGCGGGAAGGTTCGAACCTGCCTCGGACCCGTGTAAAATGGGTGAAGTTCGGGGGGTTCGGATTCCGACGAACCGAACCCACTCATCACTAGTATGTACGTGTGTGTCAGGTGCCGTGCGCGTACGTACGTGTCAGTGCCGTGCGTGTACGTACGTGTGTGTCAGGTGTCGTGCGTGTACGTGTGTGTGTGTCAGGTGGCGCGTACCTACATGTGTGTATGTCAGGTGCTGTGCATGTGTGTACGTACACGCGTGTGTCAGGTGCCGCGCGTGTACGTGTGTGTGTGCCAGGAGCCGCGCGTGTACATGTGTGTGGGTGTCAGGAGCCGTGCGTATACGTACATACGTGTAGGTGTCAGGTGCCGAGCATATACGTACATACGTGTGTGTGTCAGGAGCCGCGCGTGTTCATACATGTGTGTGTGTCAGGAGCCACGCGTGCGTGTGTGTGTGTGTGTCAGGAGCCATGCGTGTGCATACGTGTGTGTGTCAGGTGCCACACGTGTACGTACGTGTGTGTGTGTGTTAAATGCCGCGTGTGTATGTACGTATGTGTGTGCCTGGAGCCGCGCGTGTACATACATGTGTGTGTGTCAGGTGCTGTACGTGTATGTGTGTGTCTCAGGTGCTGCACGTGTATAGGTGTGTATCTCAGGTGCTGCATTTGTATGCGTCAGCTGCCACGTGGGTGTCAGGTGTTGAGCGTGTATGTGTTTGTGTCGCATCTGTATGTGTGTGACTGTCAGGTGCTGCGCGTGTATGTGTGTGTCAGGTGCTGCATGTGTATATATGTGTGAGTGGCAGGTGCTGCGTGTGTATACGAGTGTTTGTGAGGTGCTGCGAGTGTATGTGTGTGTTAGGTGCTCTGAGTGTATATGATTGTGTGTCAGGTGCTGTGCGTGTGTGCGTTAAATGCCACATGTATGTATGTGTGTCAGGTGCTGTGTGTGTGTGTGTGTGTGTGTGTGTGTGTGGGTGTGTGTCAGGTGCTGCATGTCTGTGTGTGTGGGTGTCTCAGGTGCTGCGTGTGTGTGTGTGTGTGTGTGTCTGTCAGGTGCTGCATGTGTGTGTCAGGTGCTGCATGTCTGCGTGTGTGTGTCAGGCACTGCATGTCTGTGTGTCAGGTGCTGCGTGTGTGTGTCAGGTGCTGCGTATGTGTGTGTGTGTCAGGTGCTGCGTGTCTGTGTTAGGTGCTGCGTGTCTGCGTGTGTGTGTCAGGTGCTGCGTGTCTGCGTGTGTGTGTCAGGTGCTGCGTGTGTGTGTCAGGTGCTGCGTGTCTGCGTGTGTGTGTCAGGTGCTGCGTGTGTGTGTGTGTCAGGCACTGCATGTCTGTCAGGTGCTGCGTGTGTGTGTGTGTGTGTCAGGTGCTGTGTGTGTGTGTGTTTCAGGTGCTGCGTGTGTGTGTGTGTGTGTCGGGTGCTGCGTGTGTGTGTGTCAGGTGCTGCGTGTCTGCGTGTGTGTGTCAGGAGCTGCGTGTGTGTGTGTGTGTGTGTCAGGTGCTGCCTGTCTGCGTGTGTGTCAGGTGCTGCGTGTGTGTGTGTGTGTGTCAGGTGCTGCATGTCTGTGTGTCAGGTGCTGTGTGTGTGTGTGTGTCAGGTGCTGCATGTCTGTGTGTCAGGTGCTGCATGTCTGTGTGTGTGTGTCAGGTGCTGTGTGTGTGTGTGTCAGGTGCTGTGTGTGTGTGTGTGTGTCAGGTGCTGCGTGTGTGTCAGGTGCTGCGTGTCTGCGTGTGTCAGGTTCTGCGTGTGTGTGTGTCAGGTGCTGCGTGTCTTCGTGTGTGTGTCAGGTGCTGCATGTCTGCGTGTTTGTGTGTCAGGTGCTGTGTGTGTGTCAGGTGCTGCGTGTCTGCGTGTGTGTCAGATGCTGCGTGTGAGTGCGTGTGTCAGGTGCATGAGTGTGAGTGTCAGGTGCGTGTGAGTGTGTGTGTCAGGTGCTGCGTGTGCGTGTGTGTCAGGTGCTGCGTGTGCGTGAGGTGCTGCGTGTGCGTGTGTGTCAGGTGCGTGAGTGTGCGTGTGTGTCAGGTGAGTGTGCGTGTGCGTCAGGTGCGTGAGTGTGTGTGTGTGTCAGGTGCGTGAGTGTGTGTGTGTGTCAGGTGCGTGAGTGTGTGTGTGTCAGGCGCTGCGTGTCTGTGTGTGTCAGGCGCTGCGTGTCTGTGTGTGTCAGGCGCTGCGTGTCTGTGTGTGTCAGGCGCTGCGTGTCTGTGTGTGTCAGGCGCTGCGTGTCTGTGTGTGTGTCAGGTGCTGCGTGTCTGTGTGTGTGTCAGGTGCTGCGTGTGAGTGTGTGTGTGTGTGTCAGGTCCGTGTGAGTGTCAGGTGCTGCGTCTGTGTGTGTGTCAGGTGCTGCGTGTGTGTCAGGTGCTGCGTGTGTGCGTGTGTGTCAGGCGCTGCATGTCTGTGTGTGTCAGGCGCTGCATGTCTGTGTGTGTCAGGCGCTGCATGTCTGTGTGTGTCAGGCGCTGCGTGTCTGGGGAAGGTGGCCGGACACACAGCAGGGAGGGGGGTGGCCGGACACACAGCAGGGAGGGGGGGTGGCCGGACACACAGCGGGGGTGGGGTGGGGGTGGCGGCCGGACACACAGCAGGGGGGGAAGGGGGGGGGGCGGACACACAGCAGGGAGGAGGAGGGGGGGTGGCTGGACACACAGCAGGAAGGGGAGGGTGACCGGACACACGGCAGGGAGGGAAGGGGGTAGGGGGTGGCCGGACACAGCAAGAGGAGGGGGGGTGGCCGGACACACAGCAGGGGAGGGGAGGGTGGCCGGACACACAGCAAGGAGGGGGGGTGGCTGGACACACAGCAGGGAGGTGGGGGTGACGGGACACACGGCAGGGAGGGGAGGGGGTGGCCGGACACAGCAGGGAGGAGGGGGGGGTGGCCGGACACACAGCAGGGGAGGGGAGGGTAACTGGACACACGGCGGGGGGGGGGGGTGGCTGGACACACGGCGGGGGGGGGGGGGTGGCTGGACACACGGCGGGGGTGGGGTGGCTGGACACACGGCGGGGGTGGGGTGGCTGGACACACGGCGGGGGTGGGGTGGCTGGACACATGGCGGGGGGGGGGGGGGAAACACGGCGGGGGGGGGGGGGTGGCTGGACACACGGCGGGGGGGGTGGCTGGACACACGGTGGGGGGGGGTGGCTGGACACACGGCGGGGAGGGGAGGGTGACCGGACACACGGAAGGGAGGAGGAGGGTGACCGGACACACGGAAGGGAGGAGGAGGGTGACCGGACACACGGAAGGGAGGAGGAGGTGTGGCCGGACACACAGCAGGGGGGGGGGGGGCGGACACAAAGCAGGGAGGGGAGGGGGTGGCCGGACATAGCGGGAGGAGGGGGTTTGGCCGAACACACAGCACGGGAGGGGAGGGTGGCTGGACACACAGCAGGGAGGGCGGGGGGACGGACACACAGCAGGGAGGGCGGCGGGGGGGGACACACAGCAGGGAGGGCGGGGGGTATGGAAGGACACACAGCAGGGCAGACAGGCACATAGCAGGGAGGGCTGGGGGGGGCGGACGGACACACAGCAGGGAGGGGGGGACCTTCGGACACACTGCAGGGCGGGGGGGGGGGGGACGGACACACCCGACACACTGCGGGGGGGGACACACTGCAGGGACGGCGAGGGGAGGGGAGACGGACACACAGCAGGGAGGGCGAGGGGGTGGGGGACGACGGACACACAGCAGGGAGGGAGGGGAGGACTGGTGACCATAGAGACCTTGATAAATATCGCATACTGCAGGGAGGGAGGGCCGGACACAGCAGGAGGAGAAGGAGGGAGGAGTGGCCGGACACAGCTGCCCGAGACGGCTCCTACTGCCAGCCGCACCACAGACGCGGGGAGGAGACGCAGGCAGCAACCGGGGAAGGTCCGGCGGGCGGCCGGGCACACAGCGGGAGGGAGGGCGGACAAGCGGGGGAGAAGTGGAAGCTGGGTACACAGCGGTGGGCTGCCTGACAGAACTCACCCAGTGCTACGCAGCTCCGGCGAGCTCCTCCCGCTTCATGGACCTCAGTGAACTCACGCGCCGGGAACCGCTGGCTGTCCTCCTGCAGCTCCACGTGACTCCTTCCCACTCTGTCTCCTCGTGCCCAACTGCCAGAGCTACTCTGTACACCCCCTGCTGGCGGCCACTGCGCAGCCGCAACAAATTGAAAAGCCCTATCTTTATAATGGGGCATATTTTACTTAATTAAAAAAAAACTGTAACTTCCTGAAAAACCTTAACCCCAAAAGGCACTACACTGGGACATACTCTATCTAGTAAAACAAACCCCAAGTCTTAATTCGTCCTCTATCCTGAGTTATGCCTTCCCAAAACAATCCTCATTCACTCTATGGGAATACGGTGTCAAAAAGCCACAGAGGGAGTGGCAGAAAAAAACTGACAGTTGGAACTTTAGGTTACTCCCAATTCCTCATTTTTTATTATTTTGCCCTGAAATTTGGCATGCAGCACCGGGTGACGATTCTACGCTCCCATGCCAAATTTCAGCTCAGTACGTCCAATCAGTTTTGAGGTGTAGCCCCTCAAACACCATGCCCCCATCTCAGAAGTTCCCTATGGGAGAATTCCGTTTGTTCGATTCAGCCTTAATATAAGGGCACGACCGTGCCCTTATAATAAATATATATATATATATAGATATAGATATAGATATATAATATATGTATGTGGCTGTGTACATATATACACGCGTGTGTGTGTGTGTGTGTGTGTGTGTGTGTGTGTGTGTGTGTGTGTGTGTGTATATATATATATATATATATCTATCATGTGTGTATTACTGGTGTCTGCTGGTCTGAGGGATATCTGTGTTGAATTTGTTTGTTTCTTATTTTTTTTATTTTTCTATTTTATTATATATATATATATATATATATATATATATATATATATATATATATATATATATATATATATATATATATATATATATATATATATATTTATTTATTAATTTTTGGGGGGGGCGCAAAATTTCTGTCTTGTGCCGGTAGTCCTAGTTTCGGCCCTGAGGAGGGGCATAGAGGGAGGAGACAGTTCACACCCTTTGAAAGTCTTAAAGTGCCCATGTCTCCTGCGGATCCCGTCTATACCCCATGGTTCTTAATGTGATCCCAGCATCCTCTAGGACGTATGAGAAAACAAATAACGCACACACGAGGAGGAGAGAACAAAGGAAGCTATAAGGAGGGGAGGGGAGGGGGGGGGGAAGGTAAGGTAGTAAAGGGATATTGGATAAACTACAACCTTATACATATTCATTAATGTACCAGTAGTTAGAAGTAGAAGAGCTCTAACAGAAACCACAAAGCTTATCTAAAGCCACACCACACTGGATATGCCCAATCTCATTTGATCTTTGAAGCAAAGCAGTATTGGACTTTGTTAATACCAAGCAGTCTCCCATCCATGTATTATCAGATTATTTAGGTGTTTTTAAACTACCAACACCCTTTTCTTGGTACTGTACATTTAATTTTTACACATATTCTTTTATGTACCAGAAGTTAGAAGTAGAAGAGCTCTAACAGAAACCACAAGCTCATCTACAGCCACAGCACACTGGATTTGCCCAATCTCTCCTGATCATGGAAGCTGAGCAGTGTTGGTCCTGGTTTTAGTACTTGGATGGGAGACCACCAGGAAATACCAGGAGCTGTGTGTATTTTTACAATACCAACACCGTTCTCTTGATGCATTCCATTTTGAAACATTGGGGCAGATCTATTAAGCCTGGTGAACTGATAAAGTAAAAAAATACAAAAGAATATAACCAGGCGCTAATACATCATCACCATATTCTGGTGATCAAATTACTGGTATTAAAAATTATGTACAAATAATACTGCAATTAATGTATACTTAAGCTGCAGGAGAGAGCTTGACTTGGGGTAAATCAAGTAAAAAAGAACCGGCACTTTAAAGTCTCCGGTAACACTGGAACACTGAACTAATCTCCTCTTGCGCTATAAATAGTATGATATGGCTCAAAGTTCAATAAAAACAAATAAATAATTTCATATATTCTATATTTTTTATTACATATAAATATATATATATATATATATATATATATATATATATATATATATATATATATATATATATATACTTTACAATAAACTATTAGACCGGTCAAATAAAATCACTAACAATATATTTGCATAGCTATAGGAGGTGGATCTTAGATAAACTCTGTGCACAGAGAAATTTTCAAAAATAAAAATCAGTCCATATATTGGATTAAAAAATCAATTTACCAGCTGTAATTCGCACCCATGTAGTAGATAATAAGATTTTACTTACCGATAAATCTATTTCTCGTAGTCCGTAGTGGATGCTGGGACTCCGTAAGGACCATGGGGAATAGCGGCTCCGCAGGAGACAGGGCACAAAATAAAAGCTTAAGGATCAGGTGGTGTGCACTGGCTCCTCCCCCTATGACCCTCCTCCAAGCCTCAGTTAGGATACTGTGCCCGGACGAGCGTACATAATAGGGAAGGATATTGAATCCCGGGTAAGACTCATACCAGCCACACCAATCACACCGTACAACTTGTGATCTGAACCCAGTTAACAGTATGATAAACGTAAAGGAGCCTCTGAAAAGATGGCTCACAACAATAATAACCCGAATTTTTTGTAACAATAACTATATACAAGTATTGCAGACAATCCGCACAAGGGATGGGCGCCCAGCATCCACTACGGACTACGAGAAATAGATTTATCGGTAAGTAAAATCTTATTTTCTCTGACGTCCTAGTGCATGCTGGGACTCCGTAAGGACCATGGGGATTATACCAAAGCTCCCAAACGGGCGGGAGAGTGCGGATGACTCTGCAGCACCGAATGAGAGAACTCCAGGTCCTCCTCAGCCAGGGTATCAAATTTGTAGAATTTAGCAAACGTGTTTGCCCCTGACCAAGTAGCTGCTCGGCAAAGTTGTAAAGCCGAGACCCCTCGGGCAGCCGCCCAAGATGAGCCCACCTTCCTTGTGGAATGGGCTTTTACAGATTTTGGCTGTGGCAATCCTGCCACAGAATGTGCAAGCTGAATTGTACTACAAATCCAACGAGCAATCGTCTGCTTAGAAGCAGGAGCACCCAGCTTGTTGGGTGCATACAGAATAAACAGCGAGTCAGATTTTCTGACTCCAGCCGTCCTGGAAACATATATTTTCAAGGCCCTGACAACGTCAAGCAACTTAGAGTCCTCTAAGTCCCTGGTAGCCGCAGGTACCACAATAGGTTGGTTCATGTGAAAAGCAGAAACCACCTTAGGTAGAAATTGAGGACGAGTCCTCAATTCCGCCCTGTCAGAATGAAAAATTAAGTAAGGGCTTTTATATGATAAAACCGCCAATTCTGACACACGCCTGGCTGAAGCCAAGGCTAACAGCATCGACACCTTCCATGTGAGATATTTTAAGTCCACAGTGGAAAGTGGTTCAAACCAATGTGACTTTAGAAAACTCAACACCACATTGAGATCCCAAGGTGCCACTGGAGGCACAAAAGGAGGCTGTATGTGCAGCACCCCTTTTACAAATGTCTGAACTTCAGGTACTGAAGCCAGTTCTTTCTGGAAGAAAATCGACAGGGCCGAAATTTGAACCTTAATGGACCCTAATTTTAGGCCCATAGACAGTCCTGTTTGCAGGAAATGAAGGAAACGACCCAGTTGAAATTCCTCTGTAGGGGCCTTCTTGGCCTCACACCACGCAACATATTTACGCCAAATGCGGTGATAATGTTTTGCGGTTACGTCCTTCCTGGCTTTGACCAGAGTAGGGATGACTTCTTCTGGAATGCCTTTTTCCCTCAGGATCCGGCGTTCAACCGCCATGCCGTCAAACGCAGCTGCGGTAAGTCTTGGAACAGACAAGGCCCCTGCAGTAGCAGGTCCTTTCTTAGAGGTAGAGGCCACGGTTCGTCCGTGAGCATCTCTTGAAGTTCCGGGTACCAAGTCCGTCTTGGCCAATCCGGAACCACGAGTATAGTTCTTACTCCTCTCCTTCTTATGATTCTCAGTACTTTTGGTATGAGAGGCAGAGGAGGGAACACATACACTGACTGGTACACCCACGGCGTTACCAGAGCGTCCACTGCTATTGCCTGAGGGTCCCTTGACCTGGCGCAATATCTGTCCAGTTTCTTGTTTAGACGTGACGCCATCATGTCCACCTTTTGGTTTTTCCCAACGGTTTACAATCAGGTGGAAGACTTCTGGGTGAAGTCCCCACTCTCCCGGGTGAAGGTCGTGTCTGCTGAGGATGTCTGCTTCCCAATTGTCCACTCCCGGAATGAATACTGCTGACAGTGCTATCACATGATTTTCCGCCCAGCGAAGAATCCTTGCAGCTTCTGCCATTGCCCTCCTGCTTCTCGTGCCGCCCTGTCTGTTTACGTGGGCGACTGACGTGATGTTGTCCGATTGGATCAACACCGCCTGACCCTGAAGCAGAGGTTTTGCTTGACTTAGGGCATTGTAAATGGCCCTTAGTTCCAGAATGTTTATATGAAGAGATGTTTCCATGCTTGACCACAGGCCCTGGAAATTCCTTCCCTGTGTGACTGCTCCCCAGCCTCTCAGGCTGGCATCCGTGGTTACCAGGATCCAATCCTGAATGCCAAATCTGCGGCCCTCTAGTAGATGAGCACTCTGCAGCCACCACAGGAGAGACACCCTTGTCCTTGGCGACAGGGTTATCCGCTGATGCATCTGCAGATGCGATCCGGACCATTTGTCCAGTAGATCCCACTGAAATGTTCTTGCATGGAATCTTCCGAATGGAATCGCTTCGTAAGAAGCCACCATTTTCCCCAGGACCCTCGTGCACTGATGCACTGAGACCTGTCCTGGTTTTAGGAGGTTCCTGACTAGCTCGGATAACTCCCTGGCCTTCTCCTCCGGGAGAAACACCTTCTTCTGGACTGTGTCCAGAATCATTCCTAGGAACAGTAGACGTGTCGTTGGAATCAGCTGCGATTTTGGAATATTTAGAATCCACCCGTGCTGACGTAACACTACCTGAGATAGTGCTACTCCGACTTCTAACTGTTCCCTGGATCTTGCCCTTATCAGGAGATCGTCCAAGTAAGGGATAATTGAAATGCCTTTTCTTCGTAGAAGAATCATCATTTCGGCCATTACCTTGGTAAAGACCCGAGGTGCCGTGGACAATCCAAACGGCAGCGTCTGAAACTGATAATGACAGTTTTGTACTACAAACCTGAGGTACCCTTGGTGAGAAGGGTATATCGGGACGTGGAGATAAGCATCTTTGATGTCCAGAGACACCATATAGTCCCCTTCTTCCAGGTTCGCTATCACTGCTCTGAGTGACTCCATCTTGAATTTGAACCTTTTTATGTAAGTGTTCAAGGATTTCAGATTTAAAATTGGTCTCACCGAGCCGTCCGGCTTCGGTACCACAAACAGCGTGGAATAAAACCCCTTTCCTTGTTGCAGGAGGGGTACCTTGATTATCACCTGCTGGGAATACAGCTTGTGAATGGCTTCTAGAACTGCCTCCCTGTCGGAGGGAGACTTTGGTAAAGCAGACTTCAGGAAACGATGAGGGGGAAACGCCTCGAATTCCAGTTTGTACCCCTGCGATACTACCTGTAGAATCCAGGGATCCACTTGCGAGTGAGCCCACTGCGCGTTGAAATTTTTGAGACGGGCCCCCACCATATCTGAGTCTGCTTGTAAAGCCCCAGCGTCATGCTGAAGACTTGGCAGAAGCAGGGGAGGGCTTCTGCTCTTGGGAAGCGGCTGCATGGTGCAGTCTTTTTCCTCTTCCTCTGCCCCGGGGCAGAAAGGAGTGGCCTTTTGCTCGCTTGTACTTATGGGAACGAAAGGACTGAGATTGAAAAGACGGTGTCTTTTTCTGCTGATGTGGAGTGACCTGGGGTAAAAAGGTGGATTTTCCAGCCGTTGCCTTGGCCACCAGGTCCGATAGACCAGCCCCAAATAACTCCTCCCCTTTATACGGCAATACTTCCATGTGCCGTTTGGAATCCGCATCCCCTGACCACTGTCGCGTCCACAACGCTCTTCTGGCAGAGATGGACATAGCACTTACTCTTGATGCCAGGGTGCAAATATCCCTCTGTGCATCACGCATATATAGTAATGCATCCTTTAAATGTTCTATAGTTAACAAAATATTGTCCCTATCCAGGGTATCAATATTCTCAGTCAGGGAATCCGACCATGCGACTCCAGCACTGCACATCCAGGCTGAGGCGATTGCTGGTCGCAGTATAACACCAGTATGTGTGTATATACTTTTTAGGATATTTTCCAGCCTTCTATCAGCTGGTTCTTTGAGGGTAGCCGTATCAGGAGACGGTAACGCTACTTGTTTAGATAAACGTGTGAGCGCCTTATCTACCCTAGGGGGTGTTTCCCAACGCGCCCTAACCTCTGGCGGGAAAGGATATAATGCTAATAATTTTTTAGAAATTAGCTGTTTTTTATCGGGAGAAACCCACGCTTTTTCACACACCTCATTTATTTCCTCTGACTCAGGAAAAAATATTGGTAGTTTTTTCTCACCCCACATAATACCCTTCTTTGTGGTACTTGTAGTGTCAGAAAGGTTCAATGCCTCTTTCATTGCCGTGATCATGTAACGTGTGGCCCTACTGGACATTACGTTTGTCTCGTCACCGTCGACACTAGACTCAGTATCTGTGTCGGGGTCTGTGTCGACCCACTGAGGTAACGGGCGTTTTAGCGCCCCTGACGGTGTCTGAGACGCCTGGACAGGCACTAACTGATTTGCCGGCTGTCTCATGTCGTCAACAGTTTTTTGCAAATTGCTGACATTATCACTTAATTGTTTAAATACAATCATCCAGTCAGGTGTCGACTCCCTAGGGGGTGACATCACCAACGCAGGCAACTGCTCCGCCTCCACATAATTTTCCTCCTCATACATGTCGACACACGCGTACCGACACACAGCACACACACACCGGGAATGCTCTGATAGAGGACAGGACCCCACTTAGCCCTTTGGAGAGACAGAGGGAGAGTCTGCCTGCACACACCCAGCGCTATATATATATACAGGGATAACCTTATATAAGTGTTATTCCCTTATAGCTGCTGTTAATTATTGTTATTTGCTGCCAAAAATGCCCCCCCTTCTCTTTTTTACCCTGATTCTGAAGCAGGACTGCAGGGGAGAGTCAGGGAGCCGTCCTTCCAGCGGAGCTGTGAGGGAAAATGGCGCTTGTGTGCTGAGGAGATAGGCTCCGCCCCTTCACGACGTCCTTATCTCCCGCTTTTTTGTGTAAAATGGCAGGGGATTAAAATACATCCATATAGCCCAGGAGCTATATGTGATGTATTCTGTTTTGCCACCTAAGGTATTCTGTTATATTGCGTCTCAGGGCGCTCCCCCCCCAGCGCCCTGCACCCTCAGTGACCGGAGTGTGAAGTGTGCTGAGAGCAATGGCGCACAGCTGCGGTGCTGTGCGCTACCTTAGTCTGAAGACAGGATGTCTTCTGCCGCCGATTTCACCGGACCTCTTCGTCTCTTCTGGCTCTGTAAGGGGGACGGCGGCGCGGCTCCGGTGACCCATCCAGGCTGAACCTGTGATCGTCCCTCTGGAGCTAGTGTCCAGTAGCCTAAGAAACCCGATCCACTCTGCACTCAGGTGAGTCCGTTTCTTCTCCCCTTAGTCCCACGATGCAGTGAGCCTGTTGCCAGCAGGACTCACTGAAAAATAAAAAAAAAAACCTAACTAAACTTTTATTCTAAGCAGCTCAGGAGAGCCACCTAGATTGCACCCTTCTCGGCCGGGCACAAAAATCTAACTGAGGCTTGGAGGAGGGTCATAGGGGGAGGAGCCAGTGCACACCACCTGATCCTTAAGCTTTTATTTTGTGCCCTGTCTCCTGCGGAGCCGCTATTCCCCATGGTCCTTACGGAGTCCCAGCATCCACTAGGACGTCAGAGAAAACATATTTATAAGTTGTTATATATTGGAATTCCTCAATATGCTGCCACTTGGCAAAGGAGATGATATTGTGCAAAATAACCGCTCCACACTGGAGCCTTACGTGTAGCTTGCACCAGTTGTTATAACACGGGAGAGTCCAATGACAGAAGAGACGGTCTCGGGCTGCGGGAACGGCGCTTCACTGGCGCCTGCTGTGCTGAATAATTACCCGACTTCCAAGCTTTATGAGTCCACGCCTCCAAGTGCCGTATGCAGACACCACAATCACGGTTGTGTTCTCCCGATCTCCGTTTAGTCCACGGATATTACCGCTAGATGATGGTATATTTTGGGGCTGCAAATAAGGCTGGTATAAGGGTCCAATGACTCTCCCGTGTTATAACAACTGGTGCAAGCTACACGTAAGGCTCCAGTGTGGAGCGGTTATTTAGCACAATATCATCTCCTTTGCCAAGTGGCAGCATATTGAGGAATTCCAATATATAACAACTTATAAATATGTTATCTACTACATGGGTGCGAATTACAGCTGGTAAATTGATTTTTTAATCCAATATATGGACTGATTTTTATTTTTGAAAATTTCTCTGTGCACAGAGTTTATCTAAGATCCACCTCCTATAGCTATGCAAATATATTGTTAGTGATTTTATTTGACCGGTCTAATAGTTTATTGTAAAGTATATATATATATATATATATATATATATATATATATTTATATGTAATAAAAAATATAGAATATATGAAATTATTTATTTGTTTTTATTGAACTTTGAGCCATATCATACTATTTATAGCGCAAGAGGAGATTAGTTCAGTGAACTGATAAAGTGCAAGGTGATAAAGTACAAGTCAGTCTGCTCCTAACTGTCATTTTTCAAACCCAGCCTGTGACATGGCAATTAGGAGCTGATTGGCTGGTACTTTATCACCATGCAAATTATCATTTCACCAGGTTTAATAAATCGTCCGCTTATTCATTTATGTACGAGTAGTTAGAAGTAGAAGAACTCTAACAGAAACCACTAAGCTCATCTACAGCCACACCACACTGTATATGCCCAATATCACCTGATTTTAGGCCTGGTTTGTTCTTGGATGTGAGACCACCTGGGAATACCAGGTGCTGTAGGTAGTTTTATACTACCAACACCGTTCTCTTGATGCATTCTATTTTGAAACTTATTCATTGATGTTGAAGTTAGAAACAGCAAAAATCATCTACAGCCGCATCACACTGGATATGTCCAATCTCATCTGATGATGGAAGCTAAGCAGTGTTGTGCCTGGTTTGTTTTTGGATTTCAAGTCCTGCCTTCTGGTTTGGCCATGGCACCTCGGATATTTACCAAGGTCATGGCCGTGATGACGACCCTTCACCATCAGAGAATCAGGATCCTGCCAAATCTGGACGACTTGCTGATCCTGGTGAACTCCCAAGAGGTTCTCCACAGTTATCTGGAACTGGCGGTCCAATTCCTACAAGTCCACGGGTGGCTCATCAACTGAAAAAAGTCCTCGCTGGTCCCTGCTCGGAACATGGTGCACCTAGGGGCACTGCTGGACACACACAGCCAACAATTGTTTCTGTCTCCAGAGAAAGTCCTGAAAATTCAGGACAGTATCTTTCTCTCTCGCCCAAGAGTGTTGATACACACGGCGATGCAAGTACTAGACCTCATGGTGTCGGCTTTCGATATGGTAGAGTACGCTCAATTTCATTACCGCCCTCTGCAGAGGTTAATCCTCTCCAAGTGGGACGGCCTGCCTCATCGGATAATGTCTCAAATGATCTCCTTGACTCCGGAGGTTCGTCTGACACTGAGCTGGTGGCTAGGGACCAACAGTTGAGCAGGAGCCATCCCTTCTGGATCTCCAGCTGTGTCCTCCTGACAATGGATGCCAGTCTTTTGGGCTGGGCCACGGTGTTGGAGCAACACTTTCTCCAGGGTCGGTGAACCAGGGAGGAATCTCTCCTCCTGATATACATTCTGGAATTGCAGGCAGTGTTCAATTAATTGACACTGGCCCTGCCTCTAGTACAGAACAGGCCTGTTCAAGTACAATCTGACAACGCCACCACGGTAGTGTACACAAATCATCAAGGCGGCACTCGAAACTTGGCGGCACTCGAAACTGCATGGCAAAGCTGGAAGTATCAAAAATCCTCCATTGGGTAGAATGTCATCTGACAGCAATATCGGCAGTGTTCATTCCCGGAGTCCTCAACTGGGAAGCGGATTTCCTCAGTCGTCAGGACGTTCACGCTGGAGAGTGGAGAGGCCGCAGCAGAAATGTCTGCACTGGTGTCAGTAGGTGACTGAGGCAGGGATGATTGGGAGATAGTGGGTGACTGAAGCATGTATGAGTGGGAGATAGTGGGTGACTGAGGCCGGGGTGACTGGGAGATAGTGGGTTACTGAGGGAGGGGTGATAGGAAGGGGTTGGGTAAGTATGGGAAGAAAGTGGGTGACAGGGATAATAAATGACTAAGGCAGGGGTGATAGGGAGATAGTGGATGATTGTGCAGGGGTGACAGGGACAGTAAGACTGAGGCAGGGGTGACAGGGATAGTGGCTGACTGAGGCAGGGGTGACTGGGAGATAGTGGGTGACTGAGGCAGGGTTGATAGGGATAGTGGGTGACTGAAGCAGGGGTGACAGTGGGTGACTAAAGCAGGGGTGACTGGTATAGTGGGTGACTGAGGCAGGGATCGCAGGTATTGTGGTTGACTGAGGCAGCGGTGACTGGGAGATAGTGGGTAACTGAGGCAGGGGTGACAGGGAAAGTGTGTGACTCAGGCAGGGGTGACAGGGAGATAGTGGGCAGCATATCTCTGCCTCACTGCAGCAGCACATTCCTGCTTCAATGACAGCAGCACATCCCTGCCTCGCTGACAGCAGCACATTTCTGCCTCGCTGACAGCAGCACAGCACTGCTTCGCTGACAGCAGCACATCACTGCTTCACTACCAGCAGCACATCCCTGCCTCACTGGCAGCAGAACATCCCTGCCTTACTGACAGCTGTATATAGGGCCTAATTCAGACCTGATCCCTGCTGTGCATATTCACACAACAGGAGATCAGGTCTGAAGTGCGTGTGTGCTGGTGCCGCAGTGCACCGGCACATGCCAGAGATGCGATCAGCCGCATCACACTGGATATGTCCAATCTCATCTGATGTTGGAAGCTAAGCAGTGTTGTGCCTAGTTAGTTTTTGGATTTCAGGTCCTGCCTTCTGGTTTGGCCACGGCACCTCGGAAATTCACCAAGGTCATGGCCGTGATGACGACCCTTCACCATCGGTGGACCAGGGAGGAATCTCTCCTCCCGATAAACATTCTGGAATTGCAGGCAGTGTTCAATTCATTGACACTAGCCCTGCCTCTAGTACAGAACAGGCCTGTTCAAGTACAATCGGACAACGCCACCACGGTAGTGTACACAAATCATCAAGGCGGCACTCGAAATTGCATAGCAAAGCTGGAAGTATCAAAAATCCTCAATTGGGTAGAACGTCATCTGCCAGCAATATCGGCAGTGTTCATTCCCGGAGTCCTCAACTGGGAAGCGGATTTCCTCAGTCGTCAGGACGTTCACGCTGGAGAGTGGAGAGGCCGCAGCAGAAATGTCTGCACTGGTGTCAGTAGGTGACTGAGGCAGGGATGACTGGGAGATAGTGGGTGACTGAAGCATGTATGAGTGGGAGATAGTGGGTGACTGAGGCCGGGGTGACTGGGAAATAGTCAGTGACTAAGGCAGGGGTGATAGGGATATAGTGGATGACTGTGGCAGGGGTGACAGGGACAGTAGGAGACTGAGGCAGGAGTGACAGGGATAGTGGGTGACTGAGGCAGGGGTGATAGGGTGACAGTGGGTGACTGAGGCAGGGGTGACAGGGATAGTGGGTGACTGAGGCAGGGGTGATATGGAGATAGTGGTTGACTGAGGCAGGGGTGACAGAGATAGTGGGTGACTAAAGCAGTGGTGACTGGTATAGTGGGTGACTGAGGCAGGGGTCGCAGGTATAGTGGTTAACTGAGGCAGCGGTGACTGGGAGATAGTGGGTAACTGGGGCAGGGGTGACAGGGAAAGTGTGTGACTCAGGCAGGGGTGATAGGGAGATAGTGGGCAGCAGATCACTGCCTTGCTGACAGCAGCACATCCCTGCTTCACTGACAGCAGCACATCCCTGCCTCATTGACAGCAGCACATACCTGCCTCACTTATAGCAGCACATCCCTGCCTTACTGACAGCAGCAGATCACTGCCTCACTGACAGCAGCAGATCACTGCCTCACTGACAGCAGCAGATCACTGCCTCACTGGCAGCAGCAGATCCCTGCCTCACTGGCAGCAGCAGATCCCTGCCTCACTGGCAGCAGCAGATCCCTGCCTCACTGGCAGCAGCAGATCCCTGCCTCACTGGCAGCAGCAGATCCCTGCCTCACTGGCAGCAGCAGATCCCTGCCTTACTGACAGCTGTATATAGGGCCTAATTCAGACCTGATCTCTGCTGTGCATATTCACACAACAGGAGATCAGGTCTGAAGTGTGTGTGTGTGCTGGTGCCGCAGTGCACCGGCACATGCCAGAGATGCGATCAGCATCTCTGCCCAGTGAGCGCCTCTGCCAACACATACTTATCTTGCATATGAGATCTCTTGATCATAAAGATAGTTCTCACAGGGTGAGGTTCATCCATTACATTTTAAAGTAGGAAGGTACAAATTACATATTCAAATTACATATATGTGCTGGATTCAAATGTTTTCCCCCCTTCCTTTCTCAATTGTGCCCATCAGCAGCTATTCTAATGTTGCTGCCAATGGGTGTGACACATTCATTTCTTCTGTGGGGTACACTGGACTCCACAAGGATTCACATTGGGGTGTAGAGTAGGATCTTGATCTGAGGCACCAACAGGCTCAAAGCTTTTGACTGTTCCCAAGATGCTCAGCGCCCCCTGCTCTATAACCTCGCTTCCATGAACAGGGAGCTCAGTTTGTAGTTGGTGCCTTCAGTAGCAGGCCACTTAACAGGGGGCTGCCTCAGGCAGCCTATTCTTAGCTATTAATTTTGACAAGAAAAGAAGAACTTTTTTTATAAGAATCTACAAGGGCTGCAGCAGGCTAGGTCTAATAGACATCTTTACTGCAGCTCCATCACTCCCAGCGGCGCAGTATACTCCCGTGCCCTGGTTGCTGGGTCACTGCAGCGGAGGCTCTGGTTTCTTCCTAAGGTCAGTCACACACACACCGCCCTCCGGGATCACGAGGCCGCTGATGAAAGGGAGGTAAGGGGCTTCTGTGCCCACACTATACCGAGATCCAGCGTGGCTGTAGGGGGCGGGCCGTGTACGCACTGGCGTGGACACTGATTACTGGGCAGCCGCTCCACTAGCCACCAGGGACAGTTAAGGAGCACAGCTCTGGGGGTTTTTCTCCTATATTAACCCCATTTTGTACTACCTGCAGTGCTTTGTGATAGGTAATAGAGCCTGATTCAGGTTGGATTGTAATCGCAATAAGCAATCCAACTGCAAAAATTGCTAAGAGCATACGCATGCGCCTGCATTTTCTGTGGCACCCCGCAGATAATGCGATCACCTCTGACTGTCAATCGGTGCGGGGGGGGGGGGGGGGGTCAGCAACAATCCATTTCAAAGTCGGAGATGGAGCGGTGCAGGGGCAGGGCTACAAAATGGGGTCGGCAACGGAGAAACATGAGGCGTGGTCAGAGCGGCTGCATGACATCACATGCAGCCGCTGCGATCACAAAAATGGTGGCGGCTTCCTGCGCACACGTACAGTCTGCACCAACAGGAGGCTAACCCATTTTTTATGATCACGCTGAACTGCACTGAGACTGCAATTTCAGCGTGGTCAAGAAGGGAGGCGGCATGCTGGGTGGCCATGCCCTGTGATGGGTGGCCCCAGCATGCGAACCAAAGGATTGCAAATTCTGTTACTTAGCAGAATTTGCAATCCTTACTGAATTAGGCCCATTGATTACAAAATTGTAAACAATATTTGAAGTTTTTCTTCAGGGACTAACACAAAAGATGCTTGGGGCTACTAACACATGGGTAAGCCACGTAAAGCTTCCCATGGGTCAGTGGCATCACAACAGGGTTGCGGCACACACCCGAGTGTCACCCGCCAAGGGGGGTGACACCAAAGTGCCGGCTCTTCTTCAGTGACAGAATATGGGTGTTTCACTGTGACATTACGTGCAACACCCAGTTTCTGTCACTGTGCAGGAGCCAGCACCACTCACACACAGGGTCCCCGGGTGCAGCCCCCAACCCCCGGGATACCCGGAGCAACAAAATGGTGATTCAGGCCACGCCCCTACCTATGAGACCATGCCTCCTTTTTACCATTGCGCTGCTTATCTGCGCGCACTGCATTACAATCTCCTTCGCCACCTCTCTGGGTGTCACCAGTGATAGTGACACCTCTGCCATGCTTGTAGCAGCTGGTCCTAAGATCTACGCCTCCAGCCCTGAGTGTTTGCCCATGTGACTTGTTGATCATCATAGCGAAGCAGATGCTTACAGAAAACTGCAGGGGCTTAGATTGAAAAGAAAAACATTGATGAACCCATCATTTCAGAGACAGGGTCTGCCACACGACTGACTGAAATGACTGGTTGGTTTGTGCCCCCACCAAAAAAGAATCAATCAATCAATCTCTCCTTGCACAAACTGGCTCTACAGAGGCAAGATGTCCACCTCATCATCCTCCGATTCCTCACCCCTTTCACTGTGTACATCCCCCTCCTCACAGATTATTAATTCGTCCCCACTGGAATCCACCATCTCAGATCCCTGTGTACTTTCTGGAGGCAATTGCTGGTGAATGTCTCCACGGAGGAATTGATTATAATTCATTTTGATGATCATCATCTTCTCCACATTTTCTGGAAGTAACCTCGTACGCCGATTGCTGACAAGGTGAGCGGCTGCACTAAACACTCTTTTGGAGTACACACTGGAGGGAGGGCAACTTAGGTAGAATAAAGCCAGTTTGTGCAAGGGCCTCCAAATTGCCTCTTTTTCCTGCCAGTATACATACTGACGTGCCTACCTGGATGCAGTCACTCATATAATTCTCCACCATTCTTTCAAAGGTGACAGAATCATATGCAGTGACAGTAGACGACATGTCAGTAATCGTTGCCAGGTCCTTCAGTCCGGACCAGATGTCAGCACTCACTCCAGACTGCCCTGCATCACCGCCAGCGGGTGGGCTCGGAATTCTTAGCCTTTTCCTCGCACCCCCAGTTGCGGGAGAATGTGAAGGAGGAGCTGTTGACGGGTCACGTTCCGCTTGACTTGACAATTTTCTCACCAGCAGGTCTTTGAACCTCTGCAGACTTGTGTCTGCCGGAAAGAGAGATACAATGTAGGTTTTAAATCTAGGATCGAGCACGATGGCCAAAATGTAGTGCTCTGATTTCAACAGATTGAATCCTGGTTAAGCGAATTAAGGGCTCCATCCACAAGTCCCACATGCCTAGTGGAATCGCTCTGTTTTAGCTCCTCCTTCAATGTCTCCAGCTTCTTCTGCAAAAGCCTGATGAGGGGAATGACCTGACTCAGGCTGGCAGTGTCTGAACTGACTTCACGTGTGGCAAGTTCAAAGGGTTGCAGAACCTTGCACAACGTTGAAATCATTCTCCACTGCGCTTGAGTCAGGTGCATTCCCCCTCCTTTGCCTATTTCGTGGGCAGATGTATAGGCTTGAATGGCCTTTTGCTGCTCCTCCATCCTCTGAAGCATATAGAGGGTTGAATTCCACCTCGTTACCACCTCTTGCTTCAGATGATGGCAGGACAGGTTCAGGAATGTTTGGTGGTGCTCCAGTCTTCGACATGCGGTGGCTGAAGGCAGAAAGTGGCCCGCAATTCTTCGGGCCACCGACAGCATCTCTTGCACGCCCCTGTTGTTTTTTAAATAATTCTGCACCACCAAATTAAATGTATGTGCAAAACATGGGACGTGCTGGAATTTGCCCAGATGTAATGCACGCACAATATTGGTGGCGTTGTCCGATGTCACAAATCCCCAGGAGAGTCCAATTGGGGTAAGCCATTCTGCGATGATGTTCCTCAGTTTCCGTAAGAGGTTGTCAGCTGTGTGCCTCTTATGGAAAGCGGTGATACAAAGCGTAGCCTGCCTAGGAACGAGTTGGCAATTGCGAGATGCTGCTACTGGTGCCGCCGCTGCTGTTCTTGCTGCGGGGGGCAATACATCTACCCAGTGGGCTGTCACAGTCATATAGTCCTGAGTCTGCCCTGCTCCACTTAACCACAGACAAGTGGACATTGGGTACAACTGCATTTTTTAGGACACTGGTGACTCTTTTTCTGAGGTCTGTGTACATTTTCGGTATCGCCTGCCTAGAGAAATGGAACCTAGAGGGTATTTGGTACCGGGGACACAGTACCTCAATCAAGTGTCTAGTTGCCTGTAAATTAACGATGGATACCGGAACCACGTTTCTCACCACCCAGGCTGACAAGACCTGAGTTATCCGCTTTGCAGCAGGATGACTGCTGTGATATTTCATCTTCCTCGCAAAGGACTGTTGGACAGTCAATTGCTTACTGGAAGTAGTACAAGTGGTCTTCCGACTTCCCCTCTGGGATGACGATCGACTCCCAGCAGCAACAACAGCAGCGCCAGCAGCAGTAGGCGTTACACTCAAGGATGCATCGGAGGAATCCCAGGCAGGAGAGGACTCGTCAGACTTGCCAGTGACATGGCCTGCAGGACTATTGGCTCTCCTGTCTAAGGAGGAAATTGACACTGAGGGAGTTGGTGGTGTGGTTTGCAGGAGCTTGGTTACAAGAGGAAGGGATTTAGTGGTCAGTGGACTGCTTCCGCTGTCATCCAAAGTTTTTGAACTTGTCACTGACTTATGATGAATGCGCTGCAGGTGTCGTATAAGGGAGGATGTTCCGCGGTGGTTAACGTCCTTATCCCTACTTATTACAGCTTGACAAAGGCAACACACGGCTTGACACCTGTTGTCCGCATTTGTGTACAGGATGCATACCTTCATGTCCCCATTTATCCACCTCATCAGGCGTACCTCAGATTTGCGGTACAGGACTGTCATTGCCAATTTCAGACGTTGCTGTTTGGTCTCTCCATGGCCCTGAGAATTTTCACCAAGGTAATGGCGGAAATGATGGTGCTCCTGTGCAAGCAAGGTGTCACAATTATCCCGTACTTGGGCGATCTCATAAAAGCGAGATCAAGAGAGCAGTTGCTGAACAGCGTATCACTTTTGTCACGATCCGGGTATCTGGACGCCATTTCTTACCCATCCGATGCCTCCTAAGGCTGGCTCAGTGCTCCAGGACCGGATCCCATCTGTTATCCTGATGTGTACATTCCTGTATCCTCTCCTGTCACTCTGGGACGCTGTCACAGTAAACGCCATATTACACCTGGCATGGCGTCTCCCGGGGCCTCCGCCGCCGTCCCTGAACTTCTGCATGCAGAGTGTCTGAGTGGCGATTACGTCAGCCGCGGCCTCCGCTGTGTCCGCGTGGTTGGATGTGCATCGGTCAGCCTGGCGCCTCCTGTCTCCAGTGGCCGGCGCCGCCATTACTGTTTTCATTACCACATGGATTACAAACCAAACTTCCCTCCAAGTGTCTGCATGGGCGCAGCCATCTTGGATTCTGTCAGCTGATCATTTACTCCAATCTGTTGTCAGTATTGTTAATCTGCATAATTGCCTAGCCAATCCCTTCCTTGCTGCAGGTATAAATACACTGTGCCTGAGCAAGGAAGGCGTCAGTGCTTTGGTTGTCAAACCTAGTTCCTGTTTGTCTCTCTCCTGTGATTGTCTTCCAGGTTCCAGCTCCTGTCTCAAGACTTCCACCATAGAGACCCGCACCAGCATTCCACCTGCGGTGTAGCCTGACTCTCCGATCCATTGTGGATTCATCTGTTTCCAGCTACAACATTACCTGCTTCCAGCCCAGCTTCCAGCAGAGTACAGCTTCTCTTAAAGGGCCGGTGTCCTTTCTACACTTTACCACTCTCCACCGGTATTATTATTTCTCCGCTCTCAAGTTCTACATTTCATTCATATTGCATCGCTCTCAAGCTTCATTTATTATTTAACTGGTTCCAGCCAGTATCCACTCCGTGCTAACAACAGTCTGGTTCCAGCCAGTATCCACAGCAGCCGTTTTATCTTCAGCAACCCAGCTTTTCCTGGAACACCAGCTGGTACAATCCTGGGTTATCTCCATTGCTACAGTCGGGCCTGGTAAGGACTTTCCATCTAGAAGATTATAAGAACTATCTCACACTACCAGTGCCCTGTGGCTCCTGCCACCCTGTAGTACCCAGGAACTGTATTTATTCTTTGCTGACTTTTATGTTTTCTTTTACTGCTGCTGTGTTGCGGAGTTGTCATAATAAACATCATTGACTTTTATCCAAGTTGTCGTGGTCACGCCTTCGGGCAGTTATTATTCATGTTACTTACATGTCCAGGGGTCTGATACAACCTCCCAGGTTCCGGTACATCTCAGCCCCTACAACTGAGGCTGCCTCCCGTCAGCTCAGGCCCTCAGTTGTGACAGTAAGCACTGACCTAATGAATCCAGCCGGAGACCAGGATCAAGCGGCCAGGCCGATGCAAGAACTGGCAGCCCGACTAGAACATCAGGAGGCTGCACAGGGCCACATCATCCGCTGTCTCCAGGATTTCTCTACTCGGCTGGATGGGATTCAGACAACTCTCTGTGGATCAGGCGCGTCTGCTGCGTCAACCACAGTGACTCCAGCTATAACCCCACCCACCTTACCCATTTCTGCTCCACGTCTTCATCTTCCAACGCCAGCAAAATTTGACGGATCTCCAAGATTCTGCAGGGGATTTCTCAACCAGTGTGAGATTCAGTTTGAGCTACAACCTGGCAATTTTCCCAGTGACCGTACAAAAATTGCCTACATTATTTCTCTTCTCAGTGGCTCAGCCCTTGATTGGGCATCACCGTTATGGGAGAGGTCCGACACCCTGCTATCTTCCTACACTGCCTTCGTGTCAACATTCAGGCGCATCTTCGACGAGCCAGGCCGGGTAACCTCAGCTTCATCCGAGATTCTCCATTTACGCCAGGGGTCACGTACTGTAGGACAATATCTGATACAGTTCCAGATCCTGGCATCCGAACTGGCATGGAACGACGAGGCCCTGTATGCTGCATTCTGGCATGGCTTATCTGAGCGTATTAAAGATGAGTTAGCTACCAGAGACTTACCCTCTAAGTTAGATGAGCTAATCTCACTCTGCACGAAAGTTGATTTACGTTTCAAAGAGAGAGCAACTGAGCGTGGAAGATCATCTGCTCTAAAATCTTCTGCTCCTCCTCCTCGTCAACTGTCACCAACTAAAGATGAGCCCATGCAAATTGGCAGTTCCCGTTTAACGCCTGCTGAGCGCCGAAGACGTCTCTCCGAGTCTCTCTGTCTTTATTGTGCAGCTCCGTCTCACACCATTAATGCCTGTCACGAATGTCCGGGAAAACTCCAAACCCTAGCTCGCCAAGGAGAGGGCCGGCTAGGAGTAATGATCTCCTCAAGATTGTAATCTCCCAGTCTCGCTTCAAGTTGCTCAACGTTATCGGAACGTCATTGCCCTCCTGGATTCCGGAGCAGCTGGGAACTTTATTACTGAAGCCTATGTTAAACGGTGGTCTCTACCCACCGAGAGACTTCCTTCGTCCATTTCTTTAACTGCCGTGGATGGCAGCAAAATTTTTGATGCAGTTATTTCTTTAAGGACTCTACCAGTTCGTCTGAGAGTGGGAGTTCTTCATTCCGAACTTATTTCTTTTTTAGTGATTCCAAGAGCCACACATCCTGTGGTCCTGGGCCTTCCATGGCTCCGTCTTCACAATCCTACAATTGATTGGACGACTACGCAAATCCTGGCATGGGGTTCCTCCTGTGCTGAGACATGTTTGTTTAAAGTATTGCCTGTCTGTTCTTCCTCCCCCAGGTCGTCTGATGTTCCACCTCCTCCATATCAAGATTTCACGGATGTGTTCAGTAAAGCTTCTGCTGATATCCTTCCTCCTCATAGAGAATGGGACTGCCCGATTGATCTCGTTCCAGGGAAGGTTCCACCTCGAGGCCGAACTTATCCGTTGTCTCTGCCTGAGACGCATTCTATGGAGGAATACATTAAAGAGAACCTAGCAAAGGGGTTCATTCGACCTTCTTCCCCAGCCGGCGCAGGCTTCTTTTTTGTAAAAAAGAAAGATGGTGGTCTGCGGCCGTGCATCGACTACAGAGGTTTGAACGACATTACCATCAAGAACCGTTATCCTTTACCCCTGATTACTGAGCTCTTTGACAGAGTTAGCGGAGCTACCATCTTTACAAAGCTGGACTTGAGAGGTGCATACAATCTCATCCGGATCCGTGAGGGTGACGAGTGGAAGACCGCCTTTAACACCCGTGACGGACATTATGAGTACCTCGTCATGCCCTTCGGATTGAGCAATGCTCCAGCTGTCTTCCAGCATTTTGTCAATGAGATCTTCAGAGACATTCTATACCGTCATGTCGTGGTCTATCTAGACGATATCCTCATTTTTGCCAACGATTTAGAGGAACATCGTTTTTGGGTTAAAGAGGTTCTGTCCCGTCTCCGTGTCAATCATCTCTATTGCAAATTAAAGAAATGCGTCTTTGAAGTCAAGTCCATTCCGTTTCTAGGGTACATTGTGTCCGGTTCCGGACTAGAGATGGATCCTGAGAAACTACAAGCAATCCAAAATTGGCCGATACCCTTAACCCTCAAAGGGGTCCAGAGGTTCTTGGGGTTCGCCAACTATTACCGAAAGTTTATACGAGACTTTTCCACCATTGTGGCGCCTATTACTGCTTTCACTAAGAAGGGTGCTAACCCGTCCAAGTGGTCTGAAGAAGCCATGCAAGCATTTCATCTTTTAAAACAAAGGTTCATCTCTGCGCCTGTTCTGAAACAGCCTGACATCGACTCTCCTTTCATCTTAGAGGGGGATGCCTCCTCCGTTGGAGTAGGAGCGGTGTTATCTCAGAGGGCTAAAGATGGCCATTTACACCCTTGCAGTTTCTTCTCCCGGAAGTTCTCCCCAGCTGAGCGCAACTATGCCATTGGCGACCAGGAGTTGCTAGCCATCAAGCTTGCTCTAGAAGAGTGGAGGTATCTGTTGGAGGGAGCTTCTCATTCAATCACCATACTTACAGACCACAAGAACCTTTTATATCTGAAAGGCGCACAATGTCTCAACCCTCGTCAGGCCAGATGGGCACTTTTCTTTTCCAGGTTCGACTTTAAACTCCAGTTCTGTCTGGGCTCTCAGAATCGCAAGGCCGATGCCCTTTCCCGCTCATGGGAGCAAGAAAATGAGTCAGAGTCTTCAGACAAGCATCCTATTATAAATCCGTTGGCATTCTCCACGGTAGGGATGGACTCTACGCCCCCATCAGGGAAAAGTTTTGTGAAACCGATGCTAAGGAAGAAGCTCATGCATTGGGCCCATGCTTCCCATTTTGCCGGACATACAGGTATCCAAAAAACCCTGGAGTTTATCTCTAGGTCCTATTGGTGGCCAACTCTGAAAAAGGACGTCTTGGAGTTTATTGCATCTTGCCCAAAGTGTGCTCAACATAAGGTATCCCGCCAGTCGCCTGCGGGGCAACTGGTTCCACTATCTGTTCCCCGTCGACCTTGGACCCATTTGTCGATGGATTTTATTACAGATTTACCCATGTGCAACAAGTTCAATACCATCTGGGTGGTAGTTGACCGGTTCACCAAGATGGCACATTTCATTCCTCTCACCGGTCTTCCGTCAGCTTCCAAGTTGGCTCAAGTATTCATACAAGAGATCTTCCGACTCCACGGTCTTCCTGAAGAAATTATCTCAGATCGAGGAGTTCAATTCACAGCCAAATTCTGGCGAAGTTTATGTCAAGTCATTCAAGTCAAGCTAAAGTTTTCCACGGCTTACCATCCTCAGACCAATGGTCAAACCGAGAGGGTGAATCAGGACTTGGAGGCCTTCCTCCGCATCTATGTGTCCTCCTCTCAAGATGACTGGGTTCAATTACTTCCCTGGGCCGAGTTCTGTCATAACAACCAGTATCATTCTTCATCTGCTTCAACCCCATTCTTCACTAACTTTGGATTCCACCCTAAAGTCCCTGAGTTCCAACCGCTTCCAGCAACTTCTGTTCCCGCAGTGGATATCACCTTGCATCAGTTTGCCAATATCTGGAAGAGCGTACGATCAGCTCTGCTCAAGGCATCGTTCAGGTACAAGAAGTTTGCGGATAAGAAGCGTCGAGCAGTTCCTGCTCTCAAGGTGGGTGATCGGGTATGGTTATCCACGAAGAATTTGAGGTTAAGAGTTCCCAGTATGAAGTTTGCACCTCGCTATATCGGTCCTTTCAAGATTGAACAAGTCATCAATCCTGTTGCTTACAGACTCCAGTTGCCTTCCTTCTTAAAAATACCCAGGACATTCCATGTTTCCCTGTTGAAACCGCTGATCTTGAATCGGTTTCATTCCTCACTTCCTCCAACTCCGAAAGTCCAAACTCAACGAGGCGTTGAGTATGAAGTGGCCAAGATCCTGGACTCACGTCACAGTTACGGTCAACTACAATATCTTATTGACTGGAAGGGTTATGGTCCTGAGGAACGTTCATGGACCAATGCTTCTGATGTCCATGCTCCTGCCTTGGTCCGGAGATTCCATTCCAAGTTTCCTCAAAAGCCAAAGAAGTGTCCTGGGGCCACTCCTAAAGGGGGGGGTGCTGTCATGATCCGGGTATCTGGACGCCATTTCTTACCCATCCGATGCCTCCTAAGGCTGGCTCAGCGCTCCAGGACCGGATCCCATCTGTTATCCTGATGTGTACATTCCTGTATCCTCTCCTGTCACTCTGGGACGCTGTCACAGTAAACGCCATATTACACCTGGCATGGCGTCTCCCGCGGCCTCCGCCGCCGTCCCTGAACTTCTGCATGCAGAGTGTCTGAGTGGCGATTACGTCAGCCGCGGCCTCCGCTGTGTCCGCGTGGTTGGATGTGCATCTGTCAGCCTGGCGCCTCCTGTCTCCAGTGGCCGGCGCCGCCATTACTGTTTTCATTACCACATGGATTACAAACCAAACTTCCCTCCAAGTGTCTGCATGGGCGCAGCCATCTTGGATTCTGTCAGCTGATCATTTACTCCAATCTGTTGTCAGTATTGTTAATCTGCATAATTGCCTAGCCAATCCCTTCCTTGCTGCAGGTATAAATACACTGTGCCTGAGCAAGGAAGGCGTCAGTGCTTTGGTTGTCAAACCTAGTTCCTGTTTGTCTCTCTCCTGTGATTGTCTTCCAGGTTCCAGCTCCTGTCTCAAGACTTCCACCATAGAGACCCGCACCAGCATTCCACCTGCGGTGTAGCCTGACTCTCCGATCCATTGTGGATTCATCTGTTTCCAGCTACAACATTACCTGCTTCCAGCCCAGCTTCCAGCAGAGTACAGCTTCTCTTAAAGGGCCGGTGTCCTTTCTACACTTTACCACTCTCCACCGGTATTATTATTTCTCCGCTCTCAAGTTCTACATTTCATTCATATTGCATCGCTCTCAAGCTTCATTTATTATTTAACTGGTTCCAGCCAGTATCCACTCTGTGCTAACAACAGTCTGGTTCCAGCCAGTATCCACAGCAGCCGTTTTATCTTCAGCAACCCAGCTTTTCCTGGAACACCAGCTGGTACAATCCTGGGTTATCTCCATTGCTACAGTCGGGCCTGGTAAGGACTTTCCATCTAGAAGATTATAAGAACTATCTCACACTACCAGTGCCCTGTGGCTCCTGCCACCCTGTAGTACCCAGGAACTGTATTTATTCTTTGCTGACTTTTATGTTTTCTTTTACTGCTGCTGTGTTGCGGAGTTGTCATAATAAACATCATTGACTTTTATCCAAGTTGTCGTGGTCACGCCTTCGGGCAGTTATTATTCATGTTACTTACATGTCCAGGGGTCTGATACAACCTCCCAGGTTCCGGTACATCTCAGCCCCTACAACTGAGGCTGCCTCCCGTCAGCTCAGGCCCTCAGTTGTGACAACTTTCACTGAAAGTGTTACAGCAACACGGCTGGATTCTCAATATCCCGAAGTCGCAGTTGATTCCTACTACTCGTCTGTCTTTCTTGGGCATGATTCTGGACACGGACCAGAAGAGGGTTTATCTCCTGATAGAAAAGGCCCAGGAACTCATGACTCTTGTCAGGAACCTATTGAAACCAAAACTTGTGTCAGTGCATCACTGCACTCGAGTCCTGGGAAAGATGGTGGCATCATACGAGGCCATTCCATTCGGCAGGTTCCATGCGAGGACTTTCCAATGGGACCTACTGGACAAGTGGTCCGGGTCACATTTACAGATGCATTGGTTGATCACCCTGTCCCCCAGGGTCAGGGTATCACTCCTGTGGTGGCTGCAGAGTGCTCACCTTCTCGAGGGACGCAGATTCAGCATTCAGGGCTGGATCCTGGTGACCACAGACGCAAGCCTCCAAGGTTGGGGAGCAGTCACACAGGGAAGAAATTTCCAAGGTCTTTGGTCAAGTCAAGAGACTTGTCTTCACATCAACATATACAATGCCCTACGTCAAGCGGAGACCTTACTTTGCGACCAACCGGTTCTGATCCAGTCAGACGTCACCGCAGTGGCTCATGTAAACTGCCAAGGCGGCACAAGGAGCAGAGTGGCGATGGCACAAGCCACCAGAATTCTTCGCTTGGTGGAGAATCACGCAAGCGCACTGTCAGCAGTGTTCATTCCGGGAGTGGACAACTAGGAAGCAGACTTCCTCAGCAGACACGACCTACATCCGGGAGAGTGGGGACTTCATCAGGAAGTCTTTGCACAGATTACAAGTCGGTGGGAACTGCCACAGATAGACATGATGCCGTCCCGGCTCAACAAAAAGCTACAGAGGTATTGCGCAAGGTCAAGAGACCCTCAGGCAGTAGCTGTAGACGCCCTAGTGACACCGTGGGTGTTCCGGTCGGTCTATGTATTTCCTCCTCTTCCTCTCATACCAAAGGTGTTGAGGATAATAAGACAAAGAAAAGTGAGAACAATCCTCATTGTCCACGGAGGACCTGGTATCCGGATCTGCAGGAAATGCTCACAGAAGATCTGTGGCCTCTCCCTCTAAGACAGGACCTGTTGCATCAGGGGCCCTGTCTGTTCCAAGACTTACCACGGCTGCGTTTGACGGCATGTCGGTTGAATGCCGGATCCTAGCATTCCGGTTGAGGTCATCCCTACGCTGATAAAGGCTAGGAAGGATGTAACGTTAAAACATTACACCGTATATGGCGAAATTATGTTTCTTGGTGTGAGGCCAGGAATGCTCCTACGGAAGAATTCCATCTGGGCCGTTTCCTTCACTTCCTACAAACTGGAGTGAATTTGGGCCTACAATTAGGCTCTATTAAGGTCCAGATTTCAGCCTTATCCATTTTCTTTCAAAAAGAATTGGCTTCTCCTCCAGAAGTTCAGACTTTTGTAAAAGGAGTGCTGCATATTCAGCCTCCTTTTGTGCCTCCGGTGGCACCTTGGGACCTTAACGTGGTGTTAAGTTTTCTAAAATCACACTGGTTTGAACCACTTAAAACAGTGGAGTTAAATTATCTCACGTGGAAGGTGGTCATGTTATTAACCTTGGCTTCGGCTAGGCGAGTGTCGGAATTAGCGGCTTTGTCACATAAAAGCCCATATTTGGTATTCCATGTGGATAGAGCGGAATTGCGGACCCGTCCTCAATTCCTACCAAAAGTGGTCTCATCTTTTCATATGAACCAACCTATTGTGGTGCCTGTGGCTACGCGTGACTTGGAGGATTCCGAGTTACTTGATGTGGTCAGGGCTTTGAAAATTTACGTGGCCAGGACGGCTAGAGTCAGGAAAACTGAAGCGCTGTTTGTCCTGTATGCAACCAACAAGATTGGTGCCCCTGCTTCAAAGCAGGCTATTGCTCGCCGGATTTGTAACACGATTCAGCAAGCGCATTCTATGGCTGGATTGCAGTTACTGAAATCGGTCAAGGCCCATTCCACGAGGAAAGTGGGCTCTTCTTGGGCGGCTGCCCGAGGGGTCTCGGCACTACAGCTGTGTCAAGCTGCTACTTGGTCGGGTTCAAACTAGAGATGAGCGCCTGAAATTTTTCGGGTTTTGTGTTTTGGTTTTGGGTTCGGTTCCGCGGCCGTGTTTTGGGTTCGAACGCGTTTTGGCAAAACCTCACCGAATTTTTTTTGTCGGATTCGGGTGTGTTTTGGATTCGGGTGTTTTTTTCCAAAAACACTAAAAAACAGCTTAAATCATAGAATTTGGGGGTCATTTTGATCCCAAAGTATTATTAACCTCAAAAACCATAATTTACACTCATTTTCAGTCTATTCTGAATACCTCACACCTCACAATATTATTTTTAGTCCTAAAATTTGCACCGAGGTCGCTGTGTGAGTAAGATAAGCGACCCTAGTGGCCGACACAAACACCGGGCCCATCTAGGAGTGGCACTGCAGTGTCACGCAGGATGTCCCTTCCAAAAAACCCTCCCCAAACAGCACATGACGCAAAGAAAAAAAGAGGCGCAATGAGGTAGCTGTGTGAGTAA